>NW_020884898.1:5156879-5275077 GCF_003945725.1 Corapipo altera | reverse complement strand
CCGCGGGGCCGCGGCGCTGCCGGGGAAGGCGACTGATGTGCGGCGGCTCCGGGAGCGGCGGCGGGGCCGGTCAGCTGATGGCCCGGCCCGCCCCCGAGCGGGCGGTGCGACCGCCCGGCCCGGCCCGGCCCGCGGGGACCCCTGGCGGCGGCGGCGGGAGCGGCGCGGGGGCTCCGCACCGACCCTGCCCTGCCCGCGGTGTTCCCGGGGCAGATCCCGGGGCAGATCCCGGCCCCTCCGCGCCCCTTCGGGCACCGCCGGCGCCTGGCCCCAAAGGCACCGCACCTGCGGGGGCCGCGATGCCTTGGTGCCCTGAACACACGCACCGCACCCTCCCCCGAAGGGCTGTGTACAGCAACATCGTTGCAAGGTGCGCACAAAAACACCAAAATCCAAAGGTGCTGTGTGATTTAGTGCCTGTTTAACACGTTCTGCCTTTCCTGGCAAGGCTGCACACCCTGCTGGGATCTCCCGTTCTTGTCCGGGTGGAGGTGATGAGTCAGCACAGCCCCTTCACACCTGACACACACCATCGATAACAAAGATGTGCAAGAGCATCGGCAGAGCTGGGGCTTACGGCAGGTGAACAAGGAAGAAATCAAATTAAAATGCAGGACTTTGTCAAATACCATGTAATCAAGAGCCCAATGTAAACTTACTGTTTTGCCTTCTCAACAGCATTTGTTATAATTGATATATTAAACCTGTAACGAGAGCTTAAGAGTCAGTATTAGGAGTTTCACATTGAAACAGCTGCTATTATAGCTAAAATTCAGTGTGACACAGCCTGACCCATTCTGCCTCTGACCTGCAGACTCGGTGGCAGCATCTCTGCTCCCACCAAGGCTACCAAGACAGCAGCAAATAGACCCTCCCTGCAACACGGATCTGCAGCCTCGTAAAGGGCAGGTGGTGGACATCTGGAGCAGAAATCTTATGAGAAGAAACTGAGACTGAGGGAAATGGGAGGGCTCAGCCTGGAGGAAAGGAGGCTCAGGGGGGACTTTCTCACTTTCCATGACTACCTGAAAGGAAGGTGTATCGAGGTGGGTGTCAGCCTTTTCCCCTATGTAATTAGTAATGGGACAAGAGGAAATGGCCTCAAGTTGCACCAGGGGAGGTTTAGGTTGGATATTAGGAAAAATTTCTTCACAGAAAGAGTTGTCAAGGAGCAAGCTGCCCAGGGAACTAATTGCATTATGAACTCTGGAGGTATATGGTCCGCCACATGGTTTAGTGGCGGACTTGGTTGTGCTCGGTTAATGGTTGGATTTCATGATCTTACAGTTCTTTTCCAGCCTAAATGATTCTGTGATTCTAGGGTCTGATTCTATGACATCCCCCCAGAGTATGGCTCGGTACAGCCTTGTCCTCTCTGCCACTCTCACACTCATCTTTCATTGAAGTCAGAACTGCAATCCATCTTGGCCAAAGCTGTTTCCAGATGCAGATGGATGAGATGAGATGGTGAAAGCAACCTGGGCTGCTGTGTCAGGTGGCTGTAATGTGCAGGGAGAGACCATAGTGCCGCAGCGTTTCAGCCCCATAGCCAGGCCCTAGAGTTAGAAGACCATTCTCATGCAGATATGAATCTTCTCATACAAGCTCATGAACTGGCAATGTATGAAGGCTTTTGGGGAATTGCTTGAGCCACACTGGCTGAATTTGAGAGATCTCTGACGGGCACATAACAGACGAGCCTCCCCCCTGAATGTTCAGGTGCAAAGTATATACAAGAAGTACAGATAGTAGATGCTTTTAAGAAATACACACCAGTGACACAACACAACCTGTAAATTAAAATTAGTTAAACAGCAACAATGGCAGCCTTAGCTGCAATAATTCAACACTGTTATCTGCTTGTTAGGATAATGATCATATGGTTTTGAAGGGTTAGGGAAGGATTTGCTCTGCAATTTGTTTTAACCAGTTGGCTTCTAAACTCAGCCATTGGGAAGGCAGCACCATGGCTGCAAATAAGCAACATCCTGCTAAAAGCTGATGGAGATCATTCAAAAACAATTCTTCCCTGAAACAATGGAGGCAATCAGAAGGAAGCTCTTTGCAAGTTCTGGGGAAAAAAAAAAAAAAGCTTCTGGATGGGATGATGGAAAACCAAAATAGATTCATGTAGCCCTTTTATTTTAAGTTGGCTTGGTAGCTTTTTGTAATCACTTCTTCCTAGTGCTAAAATCAAAAAGCATTTCAACTGCTGCTTCTCTGGATCAGCCAAGCCTGCTTCCTTTTCAAGGTGGGCGTGTGGGAAGGCTGTAGTTCCCTTTTGCCTGTGGCTATGAGTGAGATTTCACACCTTTGGGGAGAGCAGGAAAGGCTCAAGTTAAAAGATGGGGAAAAGTCAAAGGTACTGGGAGATGTCTATGAAACAGGTATTTCCATTTACAGCCACTAAACACCAGTGACTATATTTGCTTAGGATTTCATGAAGTTACCCACTGGAAGGTCAGAAGTAAAAGCATTTTTGAAAGCTGTTTGTGATGTCTACAAAATTTAGACATGACCTGCTCATAGGGAAAAGAACAGAGATTGTGTCCTATTTTCCATTCTCTATCTTCTTTCAGGATCTGTACAGAAAGTCCAATACACTTTTTTCCTTGCTTTTTGTACTTTTCATCTCAGACTAGAAATCCAGCCTTATCAGACCTTGGAAGCTGTCATAGCTGGAGAACAATGAAGCCCACTACCACCTCACAAGAGGACAAACAATGGAAATCTTCTTCCCAAAGAAGGAACACAGAAAAGATAGGGCTTACATTCAAATCTAATACAGTGCTTCCAGCAAATAATCCCAAACTGTGTCCAGATGTGATTTTGCCTTTAATTGTTGAGCTTTGTTATTCAATCTTAATGTGATAACTTTCCAAGTGATGAGCAAGCATGTTTCATTTTTGGCCACTTCTGTGCTCTGCCTGTGGATCTTTTTGTGCAAATGATGTCTAATATTATTTTACAGCCTTTTCATTTTAATATATTATGTATGTGCAAACATTGTTCAGCCATTCAGTTTTTCATTGAATACTCATGAAGCAAGTGGACCTTATCCACAAATGCTGATATTACTCTATAATAGGCAATAAACCACTTCAACCTGCTTCATAACCAAATGAATTAGAGAACAGAACTTGTACATGGCTTCTGAAGGTGGACAGGCAGCCCATGACATGGACACAATGACAGCATTGCCAAATATCTCCAAATATGTGCAAGTGGTTTTACAGGAACCCTGCCACTTACCAATGTTCACTGGATTTCTGATGGCAGTGGCCTATTTCCTTTACACCAACAAAACTAGTGTAATTAGTGGAATTGTCAGCTGTATTTTATTTGTATTAGGGATACTTCCTCAGACAGATTCTTTCTGAACAATACTGCAGCCAGTGCTTTCACAGAGATGATTTCTCCATTTGTTCTCATCTCGGAGGAGAGGGTTCCAAGTTGGCAAACTTGATTTTTGGTCCAGACTTTGATGCTGACTCACTGTCTCCTTCTGGAGTCGCTTCACTTCAGAGCTCACTATTTTCTTTATAGGGGATAATAATGTTTCACTGCCTTTGTGATTCATGTGTGGAACAGAACAAAGTACTAGAGTTAGTATTTCTGAATGAACCTCTGCTAGTTAAAGGCTCGGGTCCTGCTGAGCTGGCACTTTCTGTATTAGTTCCACTTAAGGAGTTTTTCTGTACTCTGAAAAGTACTACAGCATAAATGACCAGATTTATTTCAGACAACTCCAGGAGGAATTTGTATTTTCAAATAGCACAACATTAATTTTAATGGAAAACCTTTAGGCTTTATGCTACACTTTGAACCACTGCAGGTATAACTAATCTGCTGACCGTCATGCAAGTGTCCTCTAGAGACATTTTTTTTTTCCTTTGGAGTCAGCCTGCAGCCCTGAGAAAGAGGCTGTCTAAATATTAATCCAAAATAGGAAGAAAGAGATTGTACCTAATCAACCCTACACAAGTACATGCTGTTATCCACAACAATGGGTGCGGATATGATTTCAAGGAGTGAACAGTTGATCCTTGTCTGAATTCTGCAAAGCACCTTCAGTTTTGGCTTTTACAGATGCAGTACACAGTTAGGTAGCCAGTAGCCATAGCGACCTTCTCAAATGCAAATGATTTGTTCTGCATAGCACAGGAGTATTAAGAGTTGATGATATCTGCTGGAGCAGGTACACAATACAAACGGCAGAGCCAAGTGAATAATGAAATCACAGTCCAAAATCCCCGGAGTGCTCAGCCGAGGAAATGAAATGGAGATGCGAACAACAGTAATTGCTCCAGTGCTTAGGATGTGAACATACATGGACACCACTCCATGCCAAACAAATATGGTGGTATTATGGCTTCTCCCTTTGTTGGCAGATGCTGTCATTCTTGCTGATGGTGTCAGTAAAGGGGAGATCTTTAGGATATCCGCTTCTTCATTTGATTCTGTTTACCCAATTACTACATAATGCAAATATTCCTAGCAGAATCAGAGTTTAACATCTATTCCTTTTTTTTTTCCCCACTTCATGCACTGAATCTTCCTAGATATTTTTGGCCTCGTGCCTTGTGTGTGATCAGTTTACTAGGCAAGTATTGCAAGTGCAGGCTTTCTGGTGGTGTTTTTCCTTACTGTCCTATATGCAAACCACTTAATACTAACATGCTTCTCCCAACAATTTCTTTTCAGACAAGTCATGTTTGGCATTCCTCAGAAAACAATCAGCATTTCTGAATGATTAAAGTAAACCCTTGAGAACATCTAATTCCACAGGAACTCCAGAGCAAATCACACGTGGCTGTTTGCACTCATTTAACTGAAAGTTATGATGTGATCTTTGCATGTCATGAAGGCCACCAGATGAGATGATTATGGTCCTCTTGGCATCCTTTCAGCAGCTTGTTCTGCTGTGATTTGTCTTCCTAGATAAATCAACATTGCAGTTTGTGGTGTGAATATCCCAAATCATTAATACTTAACAAAAATAGAGGCTACCAACAGGATGTCTTTGATTTCTCTCAATATCTGAGTGTACTAGTAAGCTTTTTTAGCACTATTCAGAAGTCATTAAGTAATTTATTTTTTTGCTTTCAAAAATTTACTTCATCCCCTCCTGTGTTTTTCTTCCTGTGTTTCCCCAATATTTTACCCATCTCTCCACAGACACAGCTCTCAAGCCTTCCCCACACCAGGGTCCCCTCCATGGGATGTAGCTCTTCTGTAGCTTTGCCCAGAGCTGTCCTGCTGTCTGTCATTTTTTCTGCCCAGCCCCAAAGACCAGGAATCCATGAACGCTCCTCCCAGCTTTTGGACTCTTGTTACCTCCTCTTTCATGGTATGAGATTGAACATATTAATACACACCTTATTTCTCTTGCAGACTTTGTACATGAGAGAAGAGTGCTGCTGATAAATCAGCCAACTCTACTTGAAGGTAGTGAAGTTATTAAACAAAAATCTTGGTACTTTTGAATCAGCTTCCACTTTTTCCAGCCCATGTAAGCCTTCCACGGATGCCTGAATGGACCTCAAGATAAAAAAAGAGGCCTCTGGCTGGGCAAAAGAAGCTGTCTGTACAAAGTCAGACATGATGCTTTGTTTCAACAGTGTTTTGGAACTGAAATAAAAAGACAGGAAGTTTAGCAGATGGTTATGTATGTGTGTATATATACACAAAAAATATATCTTAGATTCTGAGTTCAGTTAACTGAAGACATTTGTACAGAAGGAGAAAATACATTGTTATTTTGATTCTTTCAGCATAGTGTCTCAGATCCCAAAATACCTGCTTAATTGCTAACACAGCAGGTTGGGATGCTCAAAGACCCATCCTACCACCTGTTGCTAGAAATACAATGCTTGACTCAATTTTGAAAGACCCAGCAAGATTGCAATTGCAAAATTAAATCCAATAAATGCAAGAACATTATCAGACTCCGTTTAATACAGAGAAACTGTTTGTCAACAAACTTTAAGAAAAGCGTTCCCATTCTTCAACTTAGCTATAGCAGGCTGAACTCACCACATAATTTAGCCTTTCCTCAAATGTCTGTGCAGAAAAAATGTAGTAGTTTTCTGAAGGCTGTTAAAATCTGAAACAGCTAACAGAGACTGTTAAGACGAAATGAAGTCTGAGGCCTTTATGTTATAAATGACAAATTCAGCTGGAACACAGCTCCACTGATATTCAGCAGCTGACAAGGGAGTCTCTTGAGCCATAAGCCTGCACTTCCAATGTGGGCAAAAAGCACCCAACCCAAGAAACTGTTACACAGGTTCAATTATTTCAGCAGCAGTGGGGTTTGTAGGTGCCACAGTTGTCTGTCTCTTTGTTCCCTATACAGCCATTTGAAAGGCTAAAAGCATTACCTGAAAGACTGTGGCTGCAGTAGAGCTGTATGGGAGCTGTAAACAAGGGTGATGCTTCCATGGCCCCAGACGCTCTCTGTAAGTGACTGGGGCTTTCACTCTGACAATTGCCATCATCCTCCACAGTGAAGGTCCATTTGCATTCCCAGTGCTATGCTGGGAGGAGTGGGAGGCAGAGGCTAAAGTGTGCATTTGTAACTCCCTTAGCTCACCGTTTGTAAATTCATACTAGGAGGCTCTGAAAGAGTGTCATGGTGCAGTGCCTATATATGTGAGGCTGTTATTAAAGAGGAAACAAAGTGGAAAGTAAAATAATTCCCCCTCCATCCCTATTACCAAAAGCTGGTAGTTTTTTTCTCAAGATCCACAGTTCAAGCCAAGTGTTAGACCTGAAAATAAAGGAAACATACTTGTTTTAAATTAAAAGTATTGCTCCTGTTGGCTTTCTATATTTTAACACACTGTAGAGATCACTAATGCCTCCTATAGTTATCATACAGAAGTAAATTTATTTTGCAAAATAAAATGTAAGAAGGGAGGAGGAGGAAACTTCAGAATATTACATTGCTTGCTGAGTCCTGGTGTGGACCCTCCCTGCAGCTGTAATTCACATTTGCCAGGTGAGCTGACTCAGTGTCCTCAGAAATTCACACGTAATTGTGGAACATGAGGCATTTCCTCATCTATTAGCTGGTGCTCAAAATAATGTGCTCAGGCTAATATGCACACATGAGAAAGTACAGATCAGATTACTTGGTGAGACAGTTGATATTGTTCTGGGACAAGGACTCGTATCATCTCATGTGGCCTTGAAAACTGGCTGTAGGGTAGCTACCAGGATTTTGGTATCATGGAGTGTTATCACAAAGCATATTGCACAGTGCAGCAATGCAGATTAGGTGATCATCAAAATATAAATGAACTCTTCTAAGATATTAATTTCTGTAGAGTCTCATAGTAAGACTGAAATCACTGATGAGAGGCCAGGAGCATAACAAGCAGCTGCACACCAACACAGGAACAGGCACGCTCAGTTCGTCTAGAAATCGCAACCATCTTCTATAATATGCTCACAGTATTAGAAGCAGGAAAGTTTGATCACAAGCACATAAATCAGTGACTGCAGGAGCTTTGTAATGGATGGTTTAGTGTGGAAGAAAGGGGGGGGAGGGAGGTTGCAATGAAGAACTGCAGCCTATTCTGTATACAAGAACAATGCCATCCTTAGATCCTCTGTGTTTTGTAATCACCCTGCAATTTCTCTCAGCAAAAGGATTTTAAAATATTTTTTCAAGTTGATTTGGCATACATCTGCCTTATTCCTTTACGCACACACAAAAATGGACATATTGTTCTCTGACTTATAGCAGAGACACAAAAACATACTGAGAGTAGAATAGGTGAAATTTCCTTCCCCCTTGGCAGGATTTGTGAGACAAATGGTACAGATAAGACTCTAAAACTAGACTCTGCATACGGGTAAGCTAAAGCCAAGCTCCTGTCATGAGATCCAGTGTCATAACCTGCTCTCACGGGGTGCAGAGGGCTTGTACACACTGTACCTTCCACCTCAGTGGCTGGTGGGGCCAGAGGGCTGTGGGCTACCCCTGCCCTGCCCCTGAGCACCCAGCACCTCTGCAGATCAACGAGGTGGGTGCCTTCAGGCACCCGGAGGTGCGGATGTCTAAATATTCATTGTAACAGAGATGCTGACACTATTCTTTGCATTTTTTTAACGAGCTACTAGTGAAACGTTGAAAGTGATGCAGCTGCTTTTATATTAGCATGGAAATATGAGGAGTTAAAGAGGATCAGTGTCATATTAGACACCTGAAGAACCATCCACTTTTTTCATAATATCAACACAGAGCATAGAGGGAACAGATTCTGACACCTGCTTACAAAAAGCCTATCGTTGTACATAACAGAAAGACCTGCCTGAGAATTAGCTCTCAGTTTAGTTTACTATGAGCTACTGAACTACAGAATCACAGAGGGAGTCAGATCCAGCTGTAAAAGCCAATATCCAGTTAAAGCTCACAAAGTTCTATTTTGAAAAGCAATTTGTTTGAGGTTGACTTCATTTTACTTGAAGTCAACTGACTCTGAAATCACCGAGGTTATTTCAAATCAATCGCCTGACATATTTTACTTATGCATTCATTGCTCCAAATTGAGTCTCAATTGTTTTTCAAATTAAAAAAAACAACCCCACATTTTTAAAAAGGTGGCAAGAGGTTGTACAGCACAGCTGAGGTGACAAATATATCTGTCATTGGCTCAAAATTCTGAACATAAATTCAGTCTTCAGAGACAGAGAAATTTTTATGGCAGAGAAAATGAATGAAAAGTTAGCAGCATCTCCAAGTATAATGTACAACTATTTATATCATAATAGCTGTACGATATATCTACTAAACCATGGCTATAAACCTAAATATATTGAAAATAATAAACAGATATAAATACTGGTGTTCAGACTCTAAAGTCTCAAATGAAAAAAAATTTTGCAGGAAATTAAGTGGATAAATCCAACATGAGTGGGTGCAATATCAAAGTTGTTCTATTTGACTTCTCATGCTTTTTATACCAAATGCAGTACAGCTCTTACTGACACACTGTGAAAGTAACTATTCTGTCCCCCTCCTCCTGTCACTTAAACATTATATCTATACCCAGAAGTTATTTCTATACATAACTATATTAAATATATATATGATATACACTTATATAAATATATGTAACCAGATACACTCACTGTGGTGAATTTTATAGCTATATATCTGTCAAGATAGTTATTGATGTCTCTATCTGTCTAGATGAGAAAAACAGCCCCAACTTCCATTAATCATGTGAGCTGGTGGAAGTAACACATTAGCATTGCAGCAGCACTGGAGACATTTGAAACTGATTGAACCATCACTGATCACTTAATCTTATGAAAAATGTTTAAGAAAGCAGGACATTTATTGCTCTTATTGCATGCTAACAGGCTGATCCCGGTCTCATTGTGATCAACAAAAGCAGATACCAGACAGGATTTGAAGGGAACAATCCTACAATCTCCAGTTCACATCAAGAAGTACTCAAGATATTCTGGTGGAATTCCACAGCCACTTAAACCAAGCATTATCTATTTTGGTGAGCTTTGTTTGTGTAGTCATCTCAACCCATGTATGCTTAAATTATCCTGAAACCACAGCCTCATTCTTAGCACCTGAATCTGACGGGGAAATATGTTAAAAACCAGGGGGCCTAAATTATCAAAATAAATGTCCATGTACATATCTATGAATGTAAATAGATAGGAATTACTGTGATTAACGATCTGCATCATATACTGTCTTTAGTCAGAGGTTAATAGTACACTTCTCAACCTCATAAATTATCTAAATTCTCTCAGATTCCTGCATTCAAAAAAAAAAAAAAAAGGAAAGAAAAAAGGAAAGGAGTTATGTATCGCAGCAAGGATACAAAATGGCTGTTATGTTTCCAATGCATTTTAGGTAAACATGTCATAACAGCAGCTTGAATTAAGTAGAATCCATAAGAAATATTTGACTTATTTTCTGTTCTGTCTCTGCCTGTACAGGCAAGGCACCCACATTAAGGAGAAAATGCGGACTGGAAATATGGTGACATTTTTAATTAGATGTTTTGACTTCATTTCTTCAGGATTATACCTGGGCAGCATTTAGTCAAAATGATGCTTAAATTGTGCTTTTCAAAACTGTTCAGAGTTGACATAGTTCTACTCCCAAGTAAAAATCAGTAGGAGTTTTACTGCTGAGTTCTACAGAATATAAGCCAATGCTGAACACTTCTGAAAATAGCTTTCCATCTGTATATTTATGTAAATGAATAGGGACTGTTAGTAGAAATAGGAACTGAAAAGATCAGGTTTTTAATTTTAAAAGTTGAAGTTAAATATAGGTTACTACACTAGAAAACTAAAAAGAAATACCCAGACAAACTTTAACACTTTTTGCTTTCATTTATGGCAGGAATGGATGGAAAACAACTCCATTGCCTCAGGTGACACAGCTCCAGGCTTTCTGAGGTCACTAGACACCACTGACTCTTTAGTAATGGCATTTCACACTTCCAGTGGGTAGATGAGAACTCTAACAGAGCCATCTATGAGTTAGTCCCAGGCAGTCTAAAAGAAGTTATAGTACCAGCCAACACAGCTAAACCCACCCTTTTCTACACTCAGGTAGATTTCTACTTCCCATTTTCCCTAAGCAGACCTTTCCTTTTGCCACTAAAGGTGGTTCTTTTCTTTGAAGGAACAGCCTTTTGTGACAAGGAAATGTCTGTTAGCTCCAAGCCAGCACATTTACAGTTGTCAATATTTATCATACAAATAATCCTACTGACTGCAGGGAAGCTGCTGGTGCAGTTGAAGTTAAACAGCCATAAAAGCAATTTGTTGGCTCAAGGCCTGGCTACTGCAGGAAGTAGCAAAGTTCATGGCAAGATGCGGGAATACTGCTTTTTGGTATTTTAGACCCACTAAGTTTTGGTCCCTTTAGGTCTTTCTGATCTCACTGCACTTTCAGAGGGCTTCACTGATTGAAGGCTCATCTTGCATTCTTGCTCCATTGTGTACCACTATGGACAAGAGACCCGGTGGGCTGGAAGACAAGGTGATATATATAGGCAGGAGCCTTATCAGCTGCAAATTTAGCTCTTGAAATTTGAAGGCTCAGTTCTGAACAGTGGTTTGGTGCAGGAAGAGGTACCTGTGTGACACTGCTCTTGATAAGCAGGAAGAAGAAGCTTATTAAAAGTCATTAAACTCTGGCAAGTTCTAAGAATTTTTTTCTGGTCAGAGGTTTGAAATCTTTGGTGTACTTTGTTTTATTACCCAATTCAGATTTAAGTTCTTTAATGATTTACCAACTCAAGTGGCACCTCCAGTGTTACTTTTTTCTTCTTCTTTTCTCTAAATAGGTCTTTTAAAACAAGTCAAGAAGTCAAGAAAAGAGGAAATAGTATTAAAGATGAGATAAGCTTATTTTCCCATGGCACTCGAGTCTGATGATCCCACTTGTTGAGCATGTTGGGCTGTACTTATGATCTCAGAAAATCAGTGAAGCTTATTCAAAACTCATGATCTTCAAAATGGAGTTAGTTTCATCATGGGTGGGGTTTTATAATTTGGTTTTTTAATGCTTTCAGAGTAATGCTAATAATTCATATCTCAGACCAAAGTACAGAAAGCCTCATATCTAATCTTTCATGTGGAATATTTCTGCCCTTAAAGTCAAGTTGAAATATCCTAGTCAAAGCTCTAGAACAGACAACTTCCCTCCAATAAGAAGGAAGTACTAGGGTGAACTGTGAATATTGATGCAGTCTGACTTTCCACATAATATTATTTTCTCAAGCTCTAGAACTTGTCCCTCAGCTCAACATATCTTAGAAATTACCTCAGTGCTCCTCAGGGTCAAAGACTGTGGTCAACAATTCTGCTTCATCCTCAAGCAGCATCCTGCTGTGAGCACCCCTGTGCTTGAGCAGGAGATACAGATCTCAGAGGTTACTCTGAATTTGTTAATGGAGATTTGTCAGAAAGTGATAAGGCTTTATTCCAAGTGCAAAGAGAATTTCTTCTACCTGCTTTCATTACTGTATAGTATAACCAGTAACTCATTCACACACACAAACCATTCCTAAAACTCCCACAGTGCTTGCACAGTTTGCAGCCGGCAGAAAGAGTCACATTTTGTGTTTGTCACTTATCCTAAGGAAAACAGTATAAAAGCACAGCAGAGGAGAGGAAAACGGCATCTTTCACTGAAGAATTGTTTGTTTCCTCTCATAAGTGTCACGAATCACAAGTGGACGTGTTTACTCACCTCTGTTGTCTAGGCAGCAGTGCTGTGTAAACCTCTACTTCACAAATCAAATTGTTATCGACGCCTGTCATTTCTGGCCATATCGTGGAGTGTTCTTCAGTGTTTTACTGAGTGTACTTTCCTAATGTCTCCTATAATGGGCGGTAAGTTATGAGCAGGGCTGGGAACTACTGCATAGCCAGATCTACAACACAGTCTGTTATTGTTTCAGGATGGGATTTAGTAGAAGCTCTGCTCATCCAGTCTCACGCGCACATCTGCCAAAATGTTTAATTTAAGTAAATTGTGTTAGGAATGAAGTCATACTGTCATACAATATAATAATGGAAAGTGGCCGATTACATTTTGTACTATAAAGAGCTGGGTCTCATCATAGCAGGAGATTCAATGTCTTATAAGGGAAAAAAAAAAAAGACTGTCTGAAGTATTGACATTTAAATATAATTTTTCATGTAAGAAAATACTAGGGCATATCATTTTAGGCTCAAGTCCACAGTAATCTCAATATTCAAGAAGAAAACACACACTCTCTTAAGAAAAAGACATAAACATAACAAACTAAAAATATCCACTACCAGAAGATGTCCAAGCACACGCAGAGGGTTAAAATCAAGGGAAGTTAATGTTGGCATGAGCCAGCAAACATCAAAGGAAGATATGATAGATTCATGCCAGTAAATTGGTAGTGACGTAAGAGTTTTATGAGTTTTGGCAGTCCTGTTGGCCCAGACATTTTTGCAGGCAAAACAAACTGAAGATATTATCTCTTACTGTTACTGAGATATTATGATTTAGCATGATTCTATTTTTTTTCTTTAGGGCAGACTGAGTTCACACTGAAGCAAGTGCTGTGCTGAGCTAAATAACAGAAGTGAACAGAGCAACAGAAACAAGCCAAGAGCAATGAATATTCACAACTGAATCTTTTGAAATCAGTGCTTTGAACAGTGCTCCTGCTTTCTAGATATTCCCACCTACCATCAGTTGGTTTTAATTTTGTAAACAACATTTTGCTGTGATGCTAAAATCTATGCACATAAAAATAAATCAAAACAGACAAATGCAGTTGCTGAAAAGAATGAGGTTTTGTCAATAAAAGTGAAAATTATAATCTAAAGTGCTACGGAGTACCTTTGTTTTGCCACTTTTGGCATCCAAAGATTTGTGGAGACATTTCTGACTGCTTGCTGAGACACTGCAGAACAAACCCAATCATTCTGGTGAGGAAGAGTGCAGACAAATAGGAGATGGCCAAGTCAACCAAAAAAATATAATCTCAGAGTTTGACTCAGGAAAGCATTTAAGGACGTGCACAACTCCATGCACTTGAATAAACCTGCTGAAAAGAACAGCATCTGCTCACTAGTAGGTACCTATCCCTGAGCAATGAAACGGTGAGCTTTGCTGGGCTCAGCAAGACTGAGTGCTGAGGAGAGGCAGTTAAATACCCCTTCCTCTTTCCGAGCTTGTAAAAATACAACTGTTTTAATAAATTTCCCCCTAAGCTCCTGGAGCTAATAAAACAGACACAACATGTTTAAAGTTTTTAGAAGAAATTATCTCCTGATAAAAATGTTTTCAGTGGCATAGCTTATCAAGTTATTGGATGTATTCAGATCAACAGCATGAGTGGAATGATCCTGCAGAGTGTGCAGCATCAATTCAAAAGTCCAACTGAAAACTTTTAAGTTCCTATCCTGGCAAATGGAAGTTGTGGGTGGAAGGTCCTTTGTCCAGTCTGGTCATAGATCTTTGCCTATTTGGCAAATCCTTATCTGAGGCAGCACCACCTGTACCATAAAACTTTGCTGTGGTTGAGTGTTGAGGTGGAAACCAATCTTTCAGGACATTCCAAAAATGGGCATCTTTCATTGTTCCTGTCAGTGCATGATAAATGCTTCTAGAGAACGTATAGAAACAACTAGGTTGCCTCAGTACCAGAATGGGACACTTAATGAATTGCTGACTTCAAAGTACACCAGAAGTCCAATATTCAGAGTGAGGATCTCTGGATTTCAATCTTTCTTTTTTCTCTCTCTTTTTTTTTTTCTTTTTGAGGTTACAAGAGCCAGCAGTAGAGTTGTAGAACCTATTGGAGGTGTTTGCATGGTAGGAATACATTTTACTCTGTCAGGTTCTGACATGCTTTCTTTTTGAAGGTGATTATTGATTTTCTGCTTCCACAAGAAATGACTCAAATAACACAAATCCAACCTGAGAATATAAATCGTGGCTTAAGGGGAAAAAAAAAAAAAAAAAAGACCCCCAATCTTACTCCTTTTAAAAAGGTATATATGTTAAAATAGGAAAGGGGAAAGAAATACCAATGCAAGTAGTTTTTACAGAAAGAAGAGTTGCTCTGAAATAGCACTGTGTATTATTTAACTGGCTTGTAGAAGACTTGGACATTATTAAATGTGGCAAACCAAAGCTTTTTATGATATAATTTTCTTTAGATGGATGCCAAGTGTGCTTTATGTGCTGTCTCTGATATCACACAAGTGACAATCATCTTTGCTGTGGACTGTGACTTTGGAAATGAAACAAAATGGTGACTGAGTGTCAAGTATAAAACTGATGTTTTACTATCTGTCATAAGGATTTACAAATATGGCAGCCTTGCAGTGTTTCAAGATGAATTGTATCTGTTCTTTGCTGTGGTTTTTGCGACCCAGTCTCATCTCAGGCGCAGCTGTAATTGAAAATGAGAACAAAACATGGAAGAAGTCAAGGTTCTGACCCTCTGCATTTGTATGTTACTGGTAACATTTTTTAATACTGTAGATTATATTTGTTTGGTTTTTCTCACCTCCATTTAAAAATGTAGCCAAAAATATAGATAATGTCTAGGAGGAAAAATATTTCAACTGAAAAAGAAGAGCCTAAGTTCCTACTTCAGAAGATATTCTTTACTGTGAGGGGCGTTAGGCACAGGCATAGATTGCCCAGAGAAGTTGTGGATGCCCCGTTCCTGGAAGTGTTCAAGGCCTAGTTGGGCTGGGCTTGGAGCAACTTTGTCTAGTGGAAGGTGTCCCTGCCCCCCTGCAGGGAGATTAGAATGAGATGAGCTTTAAGGTCCCTTCCAACCCAACCCATTCTATGATTCTGTGATGATTCTCTGAAGTACTGGTGGGGTTTTTGCCAGGAGCCATCAAGGACAATGTAGTTCTACAATATGATGAGATGTTTGCTTTCTCTTTGCATATAATTTAGATCTTTGGTACCAAAGCAAGATAGAAAATAATTAGAAGTGAATAGAAGGTTGAAATCAGAAGGAAATTGAGAAATTGAGGTGGAGCCTGAAATGCAGCTTTAGGAAAAGTACGTGGGGGAGGCAGGAGGAAGAAATGAGTAAGAAACAAAGAAATAGTAACAGCAGGAATAAAAATTGGAAGGAAAAAGACAAGGGAAAGGTGGGGTGGAGAAACACAGATGGTATGTAAAGTGAAATGACCTCTTAATCCTTAAGGCTTTCCTTTCAGGTCAGGATAAAAGAATCCCAGCAGGAAATGAATGAAATTTATGCCTTTTTAGATTTTACTGAGGAGAGAAGCTCTTGCACTATTTTGGCAACACTAAATTTACTTCAAAACATTTCCCTGCCCTTTACTCCCAAAAAAAATGTCAGCTGAGAGGAAAAAAACACCAAGTCTCATCCCAAACTGCAGGTAGTCAGGAAGTGTACAAGTGACAGGGATGACTCATATCTTGTACATCAGGCACAGTGAAAACAGAAGACAGAACTGCAAAATAGGAAGACCAATGTCTTGTGGACTATTGAAGTGCTTTAAATCTGTAGTTTACAAAACAGCAGGTGGGAATAGGTGTCTAGAAATAACTAGCCAATGGGTAAAATGCCAAGGGATTTTTTATATTATTTTCCCAAAATCATATATTGCTTCAAGGGTAAAATACAGCTATTTTGGTACAGAGGTCCACAAAAAAACCAATAAAAAAGTTCCAAACCTCAAACCATTAAATCAAGCTGGCTGCCACCTCTCTCTTGGAAAGTTTTTCTTTTCTAGACATATACTAAACTGACTGTCTACCACGGGGCAATATTTTTTTTTCTCATATAAATGACCTCCACAGCAGTGTTTATACCACTTTTGTCCTGAGAAAGAATCATAGATCTAGGTTTTGGGGTGTATCCTAGAGAAACAGGAATCATCTGAAGTGACATAAAGGCTATCCACCTTCTCTGGTCTTACCTCTTCAGCATAAAAAGAAAATACCATTATATTTACTGATGTGTTTTACTTGTAAGAGGCAGTCCCAGGAGTAGTAACTCAGCTGACAGGAGCATTACCAACTTAGGACAGAATTTTCCAGCCCAGTCCTACACCACTTCCTTCCTGCTATGGAACAGATGAAGTCAGCATGTTTTGAATCCACATTTACACTCTGTCATGCACTATTCTGCAATAAGTGCTCCTTACAAACAAGGAGAGCTGCCCTATTCACAGTGTTGTACATCTGCTTGTTTTCAGCCCTACCTATTTTGTGATTCCCTGCATGAAAATCACCCTCCACAATCAGTGGGATTGTCCACATTGTAAATAAAGCCATTATCAGTCCTGGCCACAGTACTGATCCCTGGGACATGGCACCAGGAATCCTCTGCGAGTTGAATTTTGTACGGTTGATCACCACCCTTTGAGCCCAGTAGTCCAGCCAAATTTCCACACCCACCTTATTATCTCCTTATTCAATCCAGATCTCACCAATTTGGTAGCCAGAGTACTGCAGGAAGTGGTGTCAAAGGACTTGCTGAAGTCAAGGTATACAGCACCCTCTGCTTTCCCTTTCATCACACAGCCAGTCATCCTGCCAGAGAGAGCAGAGAGGCTGGTCAGGCATGATAATAAAATATTTCTTCTTCAAATAATCTTTCTTTCCTCTCTTCTTCTGGGGTGCAAATTAAACAGAGAAACATGTAAATCCCAGATTTGCCCAGCAAACATGTATGCACTGCAACATTACAGGCATACAATACTGTAACACCCCAAGTCTCAACACCAAATCCAGGGTGCTATTAGAGAGATGAAAGAATACTGTCATTGCTTAATTATAGTCAAGGACCAAACCTTAACATACACGACTCATGACTTCCTTTCACCAGCATAATGCTATTTGTCTTGGGAAGGATTATGCAAGGTATTGGGTGCTAATAAAAGGTAGTTTAAAAGTCAGTTTTTGGATTTGTTTATCCAAGAATTCAAAAGGCTAATAACCTTAGAAAGCATTATCAAAAGCTGCATTTCCACTTGGCATAACAATCAAGGTTATAGTGTCGTACATTTTTACATACCCATGCAGCAGACATTGTTAGGCAACACAAACTTGTATTTCAGGGACTTAAGACTTATGTTTCAGCTAAATATGCCCAACCTTTCCAAAACAGAATCTTCAGAAATCTCTGCAGTGTTTACACCTACAAGCAGTGTTTTAAAGAACAAACAGATTGTTTATCTGGATGATAGATGTGTTCTGCCCTCTGATGAACACAAATCAATACCATTACTAATCAATTATGATCTCCAGGAGGTAGTGATTTCTTTCTGCAGTAGTTTTTGTTGGGTCCATTGGCATCTAGGGAACACTGCAGCTACATGAGTGCTGCAAATCCATTGTAGTTGGAAAATTCATTGTAAGACAGTGACACAAACAAAAAGAAAGGTTATTTTCTTCTTCTCTTCAAGCTCAATCAAAGAATAGTCAAAATACAGCAAACACCATAGAGAAAATTAGATTAATTAGTTTCAGATGACTTGTCCTAATAAATCATCTTGGACCTCAACAGAACTGGACATGAAAATCTTTCCGAGCTTTCATGGACAGTAAAGTTCTGCAACTAAATTTTGTGCCAATCTTTCTTATCTGTTTTGTCCAGATCATTCCTTATTCTCATAGGTTTGGCTAAGAAAAAGGCTAATGACTTTCCACCATGTCTGATTCTGCCTTAAAAGTTTCATACAGTTTCTGTTGTCAGAGCTGGGGAGATGCATGAGAGTCATCTGCTAGGATAGACTGACAGTGATCTGAATCTGCTCCTAAGTGCTGATTCATTTATGCACAAGAAAAATGAGGCCAATTCCAGCCTGTTCCTAACACTGGGATGTCTTGGTGCACCCCAGCTCTCTGCCATGCAGCCTGGACAGGCACAGCTCTGGCCTCCACATAATAAAATCAACAACCCAAGAATGCTCTGGTTTTAAACCTTTCTTGGAGATGGGACCAGTCTCTGTTTCTGAGCTGCAGCCAGGGGAATGGCAGCCATGGCCTGGCAGATGTCCTCCAACGTGGAGGACAAACACAACTTCCCAGCCTCTTCCTTTCAAACACAGTGATGCCACTGGAATGCTTGCAGAGATGAATCCAGATTTTCTTAAAAAAGTCTCTTTGCCAAATGTAGACAACCTCATTAGTCAACCCCCTTGAGGGGGTTTTGCACTGATTTGAGTGGGAACTGGATTGAAGACTTATTAGTTTTCAAAACCAGGAAGGTTCAGGTGACTGCACTGTAATAAGGGATCAGTGACAGATCAGGCCATCAGTTTTCCATCTAAACTTCTAGGCATCCAGTTTGTAAAATCATAGTCTAAAAGTACACATCAAGCAAGTTCAGTCCCTCTCTAGACAAAACTGAAGCAGCAGAACATACTGAATCAGGCCTTTTCTGAGGTCATACCTGAAATCAAGCCTGTTATAGTAGGGAGAAATACAAAAGCCTATTCACTGTCAACAAACCACAGCAAACCACTGCAAAAACAGTGCAGATGGCTAAATAAGGGTTTCTAGTGTACTGCTGCCTTGTGTAAAAGTGTCCTCCTCTGTCCTCCAACATCAACAGGAAACCGCTGTGCGTCCTTCAGCCTGACTTGAATACATTTTCGTAGTACTGTCCTGTGTTGGTGCTTTTAAATTTAAATCACATGCAAAGCTAAGTGGTCTCTGATGATTCAGAGAATTTCCTTTCGAGTTTGTAGGTTCACTTTATTCCAGAAGAGGAAGCTGTTTTATTTACTTGCTCAGTACAGCATCAGCATGATGAACAGGACAGCTTTCTAGCTGCAAATGGAAAGGTACAGAGATTAGCACTTTCCCCCAGTGGGTGTTATGGCTCATATACCAAACAGCCCTGAAAGGAGACACTGAAGATGTTTCAGACCTTCAAACTGTAAAACTCTGTGTTAACTCAGATGAGTCTCATATTTTATTACTACAGATAAAACATACAATTTAATTAAACGTGCACCTATAAAATGTATGGTTCAGTTAACTCTCAGCTTTATTTTAATACAACCTACCTAAGTAACTAATAGTAATGTTATGTAAAGAATTGATAGCTTTTCAAACCATAATACACCTTAGAGCTATGTTGTTTTCTCAGTTTATAACAGCTCCAATTTTGAGCTCAGTTTCTGCTCACATCATCACTTAACCCTTTATCTTCTATGTTCTTCCTCACTTGTTTATACAGTTTATCTTTAGACTCTGTAACAGATCTATTACCATGGCTGTTTTCTGTATAATAAATGGAAGTGAATTTCAACATGTATGCATCCAAACCCAAGGCTGGATTTTAAATAGGGGAGGTGCAATATTTAGAAGAATGGATATAAAGTGTTACAGCCAGAACACTAAGAGCAATGGAGCCAATGGAAGTAAATTTGTGTCTGTTTTTTCAATAAGTACATAATTGAAACTCAAAGGAACATTGTTTTCCTTAACATTATAATCAGGACATCATTTTCCTGTGTGTAACCATATGCCTCAAGGATTCATCTTTTACTTTGGAACCCAGTGATTTTTTTTTTTTAATCAACAAGCCTGAGCTGGGTGCTTTTCACCCTGATGCTGATATGAGTTATAACTTCTGTTCTCAAAAGAAAATCTAAAGCATCCCTGTTGTGCACACAAATATTCGTATCCATTTAGCAAAGTCAAGAGACTTGATCTTCAGCTGGGATAAACAGAAAAAAATGAAAATGCTACAGTTGTTGTGAACTAAATGAATTGAGCTGGAATATTGAATGAATTGAGCTTGGAGTATTATTCCAAGTACGTGTACTATTAACCTTTACCATACATTGAAAGTACTTTTTCCTGAAAACAGGAACTCTGGATCCCTTTCCCCACCCACGACGTGGGGCGGCCCAGTTCTAGTTCCATTTCCATCTGAAGAACCATTGTGACGCTTTGAAGGATGGGGAAAGGGAACTCCAGGGGTTTCTCAGGGGTCTTTTCTGTCCCTGAGCCTGGAGGGGAGAGGTGCTCCCCCTCCCCCCCCACATGTGGCCCCATGGCCGGCAGGGATACAGGACACCGGACGTGGAGAGGAGGCAAGAGAGAGTTTATTGTGGGGGATGTTACATTTATAGGGTTTAGGAGGATTCACAGAGTAACCAATTAGAAGTCTCAAGGGGCTTACAGGAACACCACAGGAAGGGGTTAACAAAGGCCAACGGGAAACACCTCAGGACACCTTCCCAGGACATTCCTGCATGGATAACATGGGGGGTGCTGGGAAGAAGAAGCATGTGTTTGCAAAGAGACCACCAAAAGCCATTTTAAGACATGTTTAAACAACAGTTTTCCCATATAATGCAGGTTTAGTGCTACAAGGAACCACAGACCTCTTTTCTCCAAGATATTAATTTTCTTGGCTAAGGCAGTCTTAGAACATCCTCCTCCCCATTCTTCAGCCATTTCTCCTCAGAAGTAAGAGCAGTAGTTAAACTTCAATAAATAATATTGGAGGGTGGGGTTTTTGCCAATGGAATAATATTGATTGACTCAAAGGACAGCTCATCAAATAATATTTTTCTCATCATCAGCCCCTCAGACTTTCAGGTAATGAACATATTTAATTAAGTTTATCAGAATTAGAAAATATTGTTTACCTGATGCAAGAGAGATTACTTCATTAATGAAAACATTTTAATTGGCATTTGACAGATATTAAAGGCTATAATTATAGCCTATTCCAAGGCTATAATTTTTCTATCCTGTAGAAGGACCAGTCATGAAATTATCTGACAACAAAGTAACAGCAATAAAAATCTGTATCTTTACAAGAATTTATCATTTCTTGACTGTTACCCTGAAGGCACATAAAAATCTTTTCTCAGTCAAAACAATTGGATAATTTTTAAAGTCATGTCTAGCACTATAAATAAATTTAAAACCCCCAACTTTTGTTGTAAGCCAAAAAAAAAAAAAAGTCTCATGAAAATTTCCACTGAATTCTGGTTAGTGGAAAAAATTAAAGACAAAACCTGCTTTCTATAAGTGCTTGATAAGTGTTTAATTTCAAACTTGTGAGAACAGCTTTTATTGACTTATCTTCCCTCTGGTGTGCCTACAAACCAACCATCCACACCCATGCACAGGGTTAGTGAAACAATTGTAGTATTGGATAAAATCAATGTTTTCCTTGCCCTCTGCTCCCATTCCTCACCAGGCCCTCCCTATCCACCACTTTCCTAGGTGATGGGGGAATTAAAACTGACTGGAATGAAGGGCAGATAGATTTTTCCACCCAAACAGAACACTATGTGTTAGAATGATCCCAAAGGAGAAAAGAAATCCATATGAAGAGCAATCTTTTCTCCCTCGGTGTTTCACATGGAGAAACAGTACTTCCAGCCAGTTCAGTCTGAGCATGTCTGTGTGTGCATATTTAGAAATAAACTTATGTCCTAGAGGCCCCCTACCCTCTAGACCTTCAGGTTTAGGTTCAAGAGATATTAAGGCAAATACCTGGGGACAGGCAGCACCTACAACGATCATAACCATTTATTTAAGTGAAAACAAGCATTTTATACTGTGTTGAAAGGGAATGGCAGAATTTTCACTCCTACATTCAGCTTAGGCTTTTGTTTGAATGTCAATAACATTCTAAAGTTATTCAGTTTTAACACAATTTAGTAGTTTAGGTTTTTATAACTGCAGTTTGAAAATGGGACACACACTTTTCTTCATGGGAGAGAGAAGGACTAACACTGAAGTCTTCTCCAAATCTTCATGTTTCTAAACGAGCAGCAAGCATCTTCTCACCTCTGTGATGCTCGGTGTACACAGCCTGTGTCCATCCTTACAGGTGCAACACCTGGCTGACACTTTTATCTATTTTGCAAAGAACAGACTAGATCCTGTTTCCTTTTTGACAGAACTGAATTAGCAAGAGAGGGATGGTATTCTCTGAAAGCTCTACCATAAAGTTCCACAAAATACAGCATAAAAATTCCTTCTTGGTGCTTTCATCCTGATCTCAACAGCTTTGTGTTTGCACTAGAATTTTTTTTTTGGCTTTTTCCTGTTTTCATCTTCCTCCTTTCTCTTATATACAAAAGGGCAATCATTTCCAACAAGATTTACTACAAGTCCAATATTTATAGAAGCCCTAATAAAGTCATAGTCAAAGAACCTTACCTCTCTCTTCTATCCTTTTTAGACATAAAATAGGCATTTCATAAACATTAGCATGAAGAAGTAGACCATGAGTCAGGTATTGCAAAACATATACTAAAAATTGTTCAAGAATGTAGAGCCTTTCTAGCAACAACTCTTTCTTCTCTTTGATCCCTTAACAGAGTGGTGCAAAAACTAGGTTTATTTTCAGTTGGACAGTGAGAGAAGCAAAAAGGTGCATGCAGATACCTTCAAATATTTCCTTTATAGGAATGAAAATCTTCCACAGTACATTTAATTTCATTCAAAACATGCCAGTTGACTCTGTTGGAATCCCTAGACAGCCAGTGTTGGTACCACTGACTCTGTCTTACCCAGAAGCACAGGGTTAGAGCATTCAGAAGGAAACTTGAGGCACTGGAGGGAAAGGCAACACTAATATTCCCCTCAGGTCTGTGAATTTAGTTCCTCAGTTTTTCATTTCTACACCTCCCTCCTCTTACCCACCCTGAGCAAACTATTTTGATTTGGCCATAAGGAACTGCTCATTTGAAATAACAAAACCCAGGCATTTCACCAAATTTATTCTTCACTGGGAAACATTCAGCATCTCCTGGAGAGCAGTGTGCCAAGAGGGGCCTCCTTGTTGGAATCAGCACAGTGTACTCAGATGCAGAAGTAAAAATAGTAAATGCCCTGATTTTATGGGTACAGATCAGCTCAAGGATCAGGAGATAACTGAAGCAGCTTGTGCCTCAGTTTGTGTTCCCAATACTGGTTAAACAACTCCCCAAACCACAGAACAAAACAAACAAACAAAAAAACCAGGCTGACTCTTTCTGGGGGAAATAAATAGCAATCCTCTGCCCAGGGCAGGCACGAGGGCTTGTGTAGCACAACTCATCCTCTTTTACGTGAACTGTGCACCTTTAAGGAGGTTTAGAGACTCTGATTCAGACAAGAGTTTGGGCTGTTGGGCAGCTGCAGTGTCACCATTTGTGAACATCCCCTTCCAGGGCATTCTTGCCTGTCCTAACTGGCTCCTCCCTGCCATCCAGTCTCAGCAGATAAGAGATGTGGCAGCTTGGCTTCTCCCTGGCTCTCCCCTCCACCTCACAGTGTGGCACTGGCAGAGGGGGCTGTCCTGTTTGGATGAGATATGGGCCCTTGGACCCCAGAGCAGTGCCATGCCGGAGGGGGAACCATGCTCTCCACAGGGGTGGCCTCAGGCAAGGCTTTCCTGGTGTCCTTTCTGACACCTGTCCTGGTGGGATACGAGGCTTTAAATGGCCTGTGAGCCAGCACCTGGGCAAGAATCCAAGAGCAGCTGCCTGGAGGTAACTGGGGGGCTTTGGGACAGGGGTGGTGACCTGGGGGTGTTTCACTCGGGCACACTTGGAGTGCTTCCTGGAGGCTGCATGATAGATACCCAGAGCACTCAAGCCAAGGTAGCCCTTAATAATTCAATAGAACAGCAAAGACATTATCAAAAGTATCTTTTAAAATTCATCATTCCCTGCTTCCTGCACTCTGGGTGCATATGTAGGGATACATCACCAGGAATCACGAAGCGATTAGTATTTGCCCATCAATATTAGTAACACATCTCCATGTAACAGCACTTATCTCTCGTCTGTGAGACATCTCAAGTGATTACATGCTTAGACTGCTTTACCAAGTTAAGTCTATGAAATAAATGTCCTGGCTAAGGTTTTCTAGACAAGACACACTAATCTTCCATTACTTTTCATGGAAAATGTATGGCATACCCAGTCTGAAAACCCAAACCCCCGGGGCTATGCTACAAAGCAGCAGCTTTGAACTTCCATGGAGCACTGACAGTAAATAGAAAGTTATGTATAAGGCCCAAGCAGCAGCTACAAACTTGTAAAGGCAGGCTTCAATGCATTTAAACAAATTGTTAAGCAGAAAAGTAAATTTTGCAGGTGTTAGCCAGCATCGAATTTTTCAAAGGTTTTTCCTAGTGAGAATTAAAAAGTACATAAGAACAAAAGTCAACAGTCACATTTTTCTTAATTTCATATACCAGTGAGTTATATAAATGACTGAGTCATTCCTTTCTTTTGTAGGCACTGTGAAATTCATTCATTTACACTCTTCATATAATCATAGAATGGTTTTGATTGGAAGGGACCTTAAAGATCATTTAGTTCCAAACCCCTGCTGTGGGCAGAGACACTTTCCACTGTATCAGGTTTCTCAAAGCCCCATCCAAACTGTCCTTGAACACTTTCAATGATGGGGCATCCACAGCATCTCTGGACAACTGTTCCAGTTTCTTACTACCTTCATTGTAAAAAATCCATTCCTTCCATCTGATCTGAAGCAACTCTCTTTCAGTTTGAAACCCTTATGCTGGGGCCTGGTAAAAAGTATCTCTCTATAATTTTTATAAGCCCCCTTTAGGTACTGGAAGGTGCTATAAGATCTCCACAGAGCCTTCCCTTCTCCAGGCTGAACAACCCCAACCCTGTCAGCCTTTCTTACTAGGAGAGGTGCTCAAGCCCCCGATCCTCTTCATGGCCCTCCTCTGGAGTTGCTCCAAACAGGTCCATGTCTCTCTTGTGCTGGGGACCTCAGAATTGCAATACTGTAAACAGGGGCTTACAGGGTGTAGTAGAGAGGGAGAATTACCTCTCTTGGCCTGGTGGTCATGCTTCTTTATGCAGCTTTTTTCAGCTCCTCCTTATGTGACAACAGTCCAAGACCATACTTCCCTTTATCATCTCTCACAGTGCTGAAAAAGCATCACAGCAAAATAAAAACAAGAGAAGTTTCAGGGCTGTTTTTCTTTTGCTTTCAAGCTTCTTCCAGAAAACTCCATTGTCACTTTTTAAGTAGATTTCTAAGTGTTATAAAAACAAAACTGGGGATATTAAATCTTTAGCAATTACTTCTAGAAAAATAACAATGTTATTTTTATAGCAGTCATGACAAACACATGGTGCATCTCAGCACAAAATGTGTTCCTGCTGCAAGCACCTGTCAGCTTTCACAGAGAATCTCGACATGAGGACTATGTATGTTTTTACAAAAGATGTTAAAGCAGTTTTAGGCTCTAATGATTAAATAGATTTATCACAGAATCATAGAATGGTTTGGGTTGGAAGGGATCTTAAAGATTATCTCATTCCAATCCACTTCCATGGGCAGGGACAGAGACTCCTTCTGCTAGACCAGGTTGCCCAGAGCTCCTTCCAACTAGCCTTGAACACTTTCAGGGATGGGGCGGCCACAGTTTCTCTGGGCAACCTGTGCCAGGGCCTCATCACCCTCACAGTAAAGAATTTGTCTTCTCAAAAATTCTTTTAACCACTATATAAATCCTCTGAGGCAAACTATACTAGCCGCAGAGCAGAGACAATAACTGCTAACCAGACAAAACATGAAAGTAACATTTACTCTTTTCCTGAATAGCATTGTGAAATTTAAGGAAATTCTTACTTCAGAAGGTTGAAGATAATGTACTGAGTATTGGTTATAATCAGAGCCTCATGGTAATCAGGGTGTTTATAAGGATGTGCTAAACAAACCAAGCTCAAGCCCATGAAGACAAATACCCATGTATTTATAATACAAAATATGAATGTTACCATTAGATGACTTGTAAGGAAAAAAATTAAAGAAACAAGTGCATGTAGGATAAAATAAGTAAACAGTCTATTGCTTTAAAACTCACTGGATCACATGCATTAATGATATAGCTTTATTAAGATCAATTGAGTCATATGAATGGAGTGGTTAATTGAACAGAAATTATGAGGGAAAATTAGGTCTCTTTTTTTAAAAAAAAGGAAAAAGCAGGCTATCCTAAGGAAACAATGAACAGAATAAAGAGTTTAGGAGTACAGAAAGCTTATTAATTCATTTTTATTGAATGAATAGGGAAACATTATTTGTGGAAGTTGGTCATGATACAACCTGCTTGTTTATGCTCCATAAACCCACAGGATCCTTAATGAGCTCTCATTAGGCAGCTTCTCCACTCCAATGAACTCCATGAGCAGAGAAACAGAGGTAGTTGCTTGCAGCCTAACTGCACTGAAGCTACTCAGCTAGAACCCACCCTCCTATCGTAAAAAAATTACAACCCATAATGAATCACTGCAGTAATACGATAATGAGTTACTGATCATGAGTTGCATCATAACGATTCTATGCACAACGTTGGAAAACTTAAGTCATGAGAAAATTAAGTAGAAAAAGTGGAAGAGACAGGAGCTAAGCAGCTACTCGGACTCATTTCCCTTTCCTAAAGCAACCCTAAACAGCTTTGTGAATGCTGGAAAGAAGTAGCATAAAAAAGCTGTTGTATGACTCATCATTGTGTGATGCTCATCACAAGTGTGAACAATTTCTTAATAAGCAGTAAGAAAGCAAAGCAATACTAGCAAGAATCTGACATATGCACCAAGCATAAAATTTCTGTACCTTGCATGGCACGCAATTCAGCAGAACAAACAGATTCTGATGCATACAGTCCTTAAATCTGTTATGTCTCAACCCATCTGCTACCTTACATGGGGGCCTGAGATATTTGTCTTCTTCCTTCAGCACACTGGTTCCTCACATAGATGGTAGGACACATGGCAGGCAGGAGGCTCCTCTCAGCTGTTTCATCCCTGTCCTGCACACACAAGTCAGATTATTATGACCCCTGTGATCCCAATCTTGAGCAATGGGATGATAAGGGCAAGCTGGGAAAATCATGTTGCACAGGTGGTTGCATCATTCCAGACCTCCCCTCTTCAATTCCTAAACTATTAATATTAAACATTTATAAGTGTGTAACAAATGAAATTGTTATTTGCAAAGCCTTTTTTCAGCTACGCAATTTAATACATTGATGAATTAGCAAACAAAGGGAAACAGAAAATAAATTAGAACATCATACTTCTGTTTACATTAAATGGTCACTTGTATTAATGTTTATAGCCGGTTTATCAAAGGGCAACATCATATGATTCATTGTTTATCAATATTAATGAACTTATTGTCCTTTAATTTTGATAAAGATTTTTGCTCACAATGTAACTCCTGTGCAATTTTTGAAGGATGTTTTGAGAGCGTCAAGGAGCTGAAACTGGAGACTACCACTGACAGGGGAAGAGCACGTTACAGAGGTGTCCCTGTGTTCATAAATAAAAACACAGGTAAATACCAATAGAAGTTGTTTTATTTCCTTAAATCAACAATAAATGCACCTCCTGATACCCATACTTCAGTAAACACTCACAGAAGGCACTGGACAACCACTGGCAGACCTGGATGTGTAGTGGCTGCAGGCCTGGCAGGAAAGGCGGATGCTGATAATACCCTTTGTTCTATAAAATATCAAAGCTCTCATTCTGCCAGGGCCTGTTCAGTCTACTTACTTCAAGAGAATGGTCTGATTCCCAGGGTAATGGCTGCCATCCATGGGATAAGAAAGGAAAAGAAACCTTAATTCATGGGGATTTTCGAGACCTGCCAGCAGAAAGCCCTGAGAAACCTGGCCTGATCCCAGAGCTGCTCCTGCTTTGAGCACAGCGTTGGACCAGAGACCTCCTGGGGGCCCTTCTAACCCAAAGAATTCCATGAGAAAGGAGACACAGGAACAAGGAGCCATAACTCTTACCCCTTTACATGGCACTGACAAATCTGAGGAAGCAAACAATATGAGTACCTATATGTCCCATACAGTCATCTCGCAGAAAATGAGGAGGGACCCATGTTCCAGAGTACATCACCAAGGACTTTCCACACAGCAGTCAAAACTTGCAACAGAATGCAGAAAAACTTTTCTTGAGGGATGTTTTAAAAGAGAAAACAATCTTTGATCTATTCTTGCAAGG
This sequence comes from Corapipo altera, assembly GCF_003945725.1. Taxonomy (NCBI): domain Eukaryota; kingdom Metazoa; phylum Chordata; class Aves; order Passeriformes; family Pipridae; genus Corapipo; species Corapipo altera. Next base: position 5,246,559 of record NW_020884898.1, on the reverse strand, counting down.
AAATAAAGATTCTAGTTGGAGGAAGATGTGGAGCGACAAGTAAATTCCAGAGCCCTAAAGAAGCAGAATTTGTGTCATATCCTTATCCTAATTTTAAGATTATATTCAGACAAAATACAGACTGAGGAGCTGTATAATTTTCGGGTCCCTTCCATGGTACCCAGCTCTTCCTACTGCAGCATGTGAGAAGCCAGTAAATACCACTGCTCCACTGAGGCCAAGAGCCTAGAAATTCACTGGGGCATCATCCAGTTTGTGAGGACACTGTGGTCTCAGTGCTTGACATCAAAACAAACATCAAATAAACAATTAATTAAATAAATAACCCCATGGTCTTTCTTCTCACTTGCAAAACTCAGTTTTTTATGTAAAACATCATTTATGTCTAGTCTGCATAGGTGAATAGGAACAGGAGCCTTACAAACCCAATTTTAGGTCGCATAAAATAGGTTTTAGGTAACTAAATTGCATTCTAGAGTGCTAAACATTGCTATGTTTTTCTTATACAGGGGCTGCTTAATTGGATTCCCTGGACCACAGCAGCCCAGCTCTGGAGTCAGAGGTGACTGCTGTGAGAACATCAGAAGGCAAAGCAAGTTTTTGATATAATATATAGTAACTCAGTGACCTTTTTGGTGGAATGAGATATAAAAAGACCTATTTAACTGACTCACATGATGTCTGATAGCTGAAGCTAGAGAAATTCAGGCAAAAACACACATTTCACTGGATGAAGGGTATTTATTCTCTATCCAAGCAAATCTGTGAATCAACATTACATGCTTAGAAGGTATCTTCAGGTAGAAGGTAAAGATTTGATGCAAAGAACCATTTGGTAAAGTTATGGACTGAGCTGTGCAAGGTGGCAAATTATTCCAGTAATGCCTTCCAGGGCATTAGTAATTTTGCTCTCAGCAGTGTTACCCCCACCAGTTCACTACCACTAAAACCTGTATGAAACAGAATTTCAACCAGAAAGCAATAATCAGGCCTTTTCTTCACAGACTGATCTCTTTTTCAGAACATAATCTGTGAAATAAATAGATCAAATCCCCTCTTGTTTGATCCTTTCTAAATCCTCTTTTCCTCATAAGGGGTCCATTCCCATTTTCTCTGTGAATATCCCCAAACAGCTCTCCTAGTCGAGAAGTACAAATATCCCTCCTCCGCTCCTTTTGTCTTTTTTTTTTTTTTTTAATGGGACTGTGTGCTGGCTGTTTAATTGAGATCCAGACTGCCTGCAGGCTGCCACCTTGTTCTATAAATGTTTGTCTGGGCAGCCTCTCATTATTCACTGCTTTGGGTAATTCCATCTCCATTAGTGCTTATTAAGCCACATACAGGAACCTTAAACACCATTGTATGGATTCTGTCTCTAAAATAGTCCTTAACCATATTTTGGCACTTTTTGTTTGCTTTGTGTGCTAAGATTAAATGCTGACTTTGGGACAGAATTCTGTCCTTATCTGTCCTGTTGTAGACAATTTTGATTGTCTTGATAGTTTTGTAAAATAATCCCTGTGTAAGTACCAAAGATATCAAAACTATCAATCCTGTTTTGACTCAGGGCAAGGCCATTGCTTCCTGAAAACTCTTCTATGCTTGGATGAGACATTATGACAGTCGAGAAAAATCCTTTAAAATTATCATAACACTGTGCCTCCTAGAAATCATTCATTTGTACTTAATTCCAAAGAACTTTGCCTGTTTGCCTCCATTTCCTATAGTAAAAATTGGAGATACTTGGTACAGACTTGCATATTCTGCTACAAAAGGCAGTCTGCAATGCTTCATTTCGTTCTTTTATGTTCCCTTTTCTTCGAGGGTACTTCTTGAATTTCAGTTTTGTTTGAATATAGAAGAGTTGTAATTCCAACTCAGTGGCTATGATTCAAGTTTCCTATTTCATAAGGTAAATGCTAGAGACTTCATGGATAAGCTTTGGTTAAAAATGTTAACGTTACAGGCCCTGGGCAATGTGTAATTTTAGGATTGAAGACCACAGTAGAGTTTTCTCAGGATATACATTTTCTTCAGTAGTGTTAGTGGTCTGAGGTGGCCCTAAGCCTTTCCATCTCCACTATCAGTTTATCACCATGTAAAATATACCTCTGCAACACGGGATCATGTTGCACAGTATTCCACTTCTAATGGAAAAAAAGGCTTTCTCTGGCACTGATCTCCAACCAGTTGCAATGGCACGCCTGAAAGGGCAGCCAACTTCAAGAGAGAACACAGGGCAAGCAAGGGCTCAAGTCTCTTAAAACTGCTTTGCCTCTAGAGAAAATGGTTTTAAAAGATGTGATTCAATCCAAATACTTCACGTATGGTGTCTCCAGTAATATGATTCAGCTGAAAACATTAAAAGTAGCAAGATAAAATTAGAGTTTAGAAATGTCCAGTTCAATAATGATGTTTACAGTAGATGCAATCCACCTCCTTTATCCCCATTTCTGTACACCAGCATAGATGCTGATTTAGCAAAGTAATGCCTAATTTTAAGCATGTATGGAGTCCCATTGGGTTCAAAGAGATTATTCATATGCTTAAGTACATTGCTGAATCAGTGCTGAAATGAAAATAGTTACATAATTACAGGATTATATGAACATAGAGTTGCAAATGTGATGTTTAAAAGAGAAAGGCTAATTTACAGGATGATAGGAACATTTAATTGCAGTTTAGAGATGGAAGGAAATCCACAACCATAAATGATGATATAAAACACAGCATGTCTTTTACCATCACCATGGTATCTTTAACTTGGAAAGCTTAAGCTGAGAACTCAGGCAGGTGCAAATTTTCACATACAGCCTTTGTACATTCCCTTCTGTACTTGTACACTTCTAAATAAAAATATCTGCTTTTCAGCATTCTTGAGTTTTTACTCTAACCCTAGTTCCACTGCACTGTAATATGAGGTCATAACTGAATTATTCCACTATCCCAGCTATAGGATCAGACAACTCTGACAGACTACTGGGTTATACTGCCTTTTTTCATTTTTAATTCATCTATCACTGATTAAACCCAACACCTATGTCCATACTCACAGATTTTAGGGACTTAAGATCCAGAGCTCAGTTCCAAATCTATCAACAGTACAAGGCAGCCCTGACTTTCAAGTAGGGACTATCTCATGTTACCATAGTGGGTGACGTGGGTGTCTCCCACTTCCCACAGCACCCTTCTCTCACGGGTTTCCATTTTCTCTTCCTACAGGGAAGGACGAGTCACCCATGAACCACTGAGCTTTCTCTACTGCAGATGGCAACATGATGTGTTCGGACAAAACCTTCACAGAGACTGCTTTAGGTCTGCACAGCCTCCAGGAAGTGAGGGTAGATGCATCATCTGCTGACCCAATAAGTGGCCCTGTTTGCAATTCAGAGCCTTCAAGGGTGGTCTAAAGATCAGAAAAGAAAACCTTTGTGTGCCTGCATCCCATTCCCCTCCAGTTTTCACATCCCTCAGCTGTGCCTACAGAGAGGTTTCTCCCTCTCTTCTGTTTATAACCCACAAGCAGCTTCTGAAGGGAGAGATCTACAATTATATATGGAAAGCATGGCCCCAACCTATCTCCTGAGTCACCTCATGCTGCTCTCAGTCATAGTCAGTTAAGTCAGAGAGGCTGCATCAATGCCAGCCTACAATTTGAGTTCAGTTCTGCTGTTGTGCACACCCAGCATCCTCAGCTGGTGACTAGAGAGGAGGCCAGCAATGTCTAACAACATTAATGAGATTGGAGGTTGTGACTATATATAACACGTTTGTAAGGCCATGGCTGTTTCCTCCCTCTTTAATTCCACACCACTACATAACACTGACACCATTCTACCACATACAGCACTTTTTCAAGGCGTTCAAATGTGGACAGGCCACTTCTCTACTTTGCTGACCCATATCAGTTGGAATAAACTTTGCTAATCTATGTCTGTGCAAGGGTAGAATAAGACAGTAAGCCCACAGAAAAATCTAGTGCATGAAGAGGAAGCAATTGGAACACTCTTTTGTTTGGTTAGCAGGCAGAACAAGTTTGGGGTGGGTTTATGAGAATACCTGATGCGTGATACTTACTTTTATTTGTTCTTCAATTCTATTGAGTGCGTGCTCTGAAAGAACACAGGGCTATCAAAGCAGCCCACAACAGTAAACACAAAATAACTTCACAGTAAATGCTTAAACCTCATGTCAATAAGAAATATACTTGCAGAAAACCTTGGTAGTGTTAAACTATATCATGCCTCACAGAATGGTTTCCCAAACATATAAAAGTGCGGAAACACTAGCACAGATCATAATCAACTGAAGGCAAGATGATTTTTTCCAAGGTAAAACAGAAATATTCAAAGCTTTCTGACAGATACAAGGTGTTTTACCCTGTTAAAGAGCATAGTGTCAATTTTCCACCATTTAAACCAGAGTTTTTGAAGGACAAAAGCCATTTTAGAAGACAGAAACAAATTACTAAGTTTCAGAGCACAAACCTGGCACAGAAAGTTGCTCTTTCATAATCCTTGTTACACTACTGTGACTTCAGTCCTTAGTATCCTTCTGTTCCTGAGACAGAGGATCACATTCACCTCTGGAGTTTCTGGAGTTACAGACTCATGACCATGCTCTGAGAGTAGATCCCTGTGCTTGTCTTCTCATGGTGTTATGTAAGAATAGATGATTGGACAGATGATGGGCACTTACCTTTGCTAAAGAGTATTTTTGCTCAGGTATGTGAGAACAGGTTTGCCAACATTTCCCAGTGGACTAGAACTCCTGAGGAAATTAGGGAAGTCTGAGAATTTGTGTATAGTTGACTTTCTGCTGTTTCTAAACAGTGAAAAGGGGTCGGTTTTGCTGGGAATAAATTGCCTATTACGTTTGGGGGGGAAAAAAAATAAAAATCAAAACCAGACTGGAGCAGCAGGCATTTCTCAGCAGGAGAAGACCACGGCAGTGGGGGACCACTCAGCCCAGGCCTTTTGCCAGAACTGCACAGCAGCTCCATGAAACAGCCAGGGATTTCTCAGGCAGCCATGCACACATACACAGACCTTTACTGGAATGTGATGTGACTCCTGTTTACATTTTAAACTTGCATCTGAACCAAGAAGTCTTAAAGCAGCCTAATCTGCACAGACACAAGACCCAGGGAGTTCAAAGGAAGTGATTTTCAGTTTTTAAAGAATCCCTAATCATCTGATACTGTCCCCAACAGAAACACAGCGGCAGCACCCTCATCTCGATTACAGGAATTGCTGCTCCAGCAGCTGGCAACAGAAACAAAATGGCATTGTGTGGTCAGTCAGGAAACAAGGAAAAAGTTTTGAGATCAATTCCAGCTAAACTCCACAGCTCAAGTTTAAAGCACCAAATAACAATTCCCTGCAGCCTGGGGCCCGCAAGCACTGAATAAAATTTAAAAAATGAAAAACCGTTCCCTTGAATTCGTTCGAGCAAGCAGTTTCTTAAAAAAATGAGTAATGCTATGTTTCATGAAAAAAGAGGAAAACCACAATATAATAAGCCTCACTTGTGAAATATGGGTGATTTTCACATTGTGAAACCAAGTGTACTGTCTCCATAGGTGTACTCTGATGTCAAATACTGTCTTAGGCGAGTGTCCTTGTTCTGCTGCCCCAGAAACATTAATCCCAACAAGAACCTGAGCAGCTCAGTATTTTTAAGGCAAGTTGCCTTGATTACTTTTTATTCCTAATTATTTTCTAAAAATAATGCTAATAAATGCTAGGTATACATGCAGTAAGAAAACACACCCTTTTAATCTTCCATTATTTTTCCTAGTGCTACCATTTTTTAAAATTTGAAAGTGACTACAACAGTGGTTTCAAGAAAAATTGGCAAATTACAAACAAATCTCTAAAAGCTACATATGTTAAGACAAAGATATGTACAAACACAATAACCTTGCAATTCTTTGGTTTATTTCAGTAAACTATGATTAAGAGCTTCTTACATGGTTTAAGCAATTGGCTAAAATAATTGTGGAACAGTCCTAGTTCCTATGTGAAGTCAGATATGCTGGAAGTAATTTCTATGACAAAAGTGTTAGCTGAAGGAAGAAAGGGAAATTTGTCACTTGACATGTTCTTGCTCTAACTTGGAAATACCCTTGGTACATAATACCATCATCAAATCTCAGTGATTTGATTACTGAACATCAAAGGTCCAACATAAATTACCTTCCTTCTGCATAACAGTTAGGTTTTTTGCTCTGGAATTAGAACAAGTCGTTTTTAGGAAAAAAAAATCCCAAATCCAAATAAGCCTTGCAGGAAGTCTGGTATTTTCATTTTTAGTGAGCTTTCTTCAGCCCCGTGAGAATGAGCCTACAGAACCCCAACTGACTGAGAAAGAAGATCAGTGAAACCCTTCTAACCTGGCAATTACTTTTGATTAGCAGAGGGCACTTAAGGAAACACAACCATCAGCTTTGCCTTGAAATTTTGCTCTGGATTTCAGCAGGAGAGAGGTGAGCAGTGCACCAGCAGCTGAAAGGTAGCAAGGGAATCACAGAATGGTTTAGGTTGGAAGGGACCTTAAGGATCACCCAGTTCCACCCCCCTCAGCCATGGGCAGGGACATCTTCCATTGTATCAGGCTGCTCAAAACCCCATCCAGAGCTTTTCTAGGCAACCTGTACAGTTGTCTCATCACCTGCACAGTAAAGAATTTCTTCCTGATATCTAATGTAAACCTACCCTATTTCAGTTCAAAGCCATTCCCCCCTTGTCCTGTCACTATATGGTCTTGTAAAAAGTCCCTTTATGCTTTTCTTTTGGAACCCCTTTAGGTACTGGAAGACTGCTCTAAGGTCTCTCTTTTCTGTCCTTCCTAAAGAGCTTGTATCCTTCCGTTCCAGCACTTCAGTCACAGGAGTCATCCCACCACATCCCTGTGATGCCAGTAATATTGTAGCCCTGTTAGTCCTTATAGCCATGCTAATATAATGTTAATAATTATAGTACTTGTGAACAGGTGCTTTTAAGGTCGCTCATTCATGACAAGGAAGGATGGTTTTCTCCCTTTTTATACATCTATTTTAAGAGAAGATTAGAATCTTCTTGAAATAAGACCTGATAAAAAGTAAATAAAGCCCTTTATCAGCTCTGGCTACATTCTGTCTCCTTAATCATACTTCTATTTCCAGTATACATCTGTCAAAGATCAAGTGCTATCCCAGCAGATTAAAAACAGGCTCCCAAAGCTGACACAGAGAGGCTGATCATGCAGGTTGTCTGTATTTGTGGTCTCCAGTAACTTTTCATCCTCAGCTTTGAGTGATGGATGAACCATGGTTGCTGCAGGGTGGTGACAGACAGCCAGCAACATCCCAGAGTGATATCCCACAGAAAGTGCAACCTGAGCATTTCTCAGGAAAAATGGATGAAGCTTGCGACAAAGTTCCCCTCAGCAAGACATATCTCAGCAGCCAGGAGCTCTCCCTCTGGCAATTCACAGAGTCCACCTTCCCTTGTTTTTGACAAGCCATCAACATTCTTCTGGCAATGAATTATATTTGGTTGTGTGGCAGCATCCTAGAGAGTGAAGCAGTGAAGCTCTGAGCATATCTAGTGAGGAAATAAATGGTGTACAGAATGCCATAAAATCTCTTATGAACACACTGCTGGGCCAGGCAGCAGGTGAGAGCTGTGAAGGATCTTGGTATTCCAGGCGGAGACTAACCAACAAAGTTATTCCCTTCAATCTGCAAACCTCTGGGTGTCAGAGCAGGTCCAGGCTATGCAAGGACAAGGGAAAGGTCTGAGCTTCTTCTAGCTATCCCTGACTGCACTTCAGGGACACTGTTCACATCTCTGTCTTTCAGGACAAGTGATATAAATTATAACTAAAAGAATGCAGTGTATTAGCAGAGCAGAGATTGCACAGCCCTATAACACACTTCTGTTCCAGGTCAGCTACATGGTGTGTTTTGAGGTCTCCTCCACAGCCCTCCCCACCCCCTGACCCCCCCCCCACCAAAGCCCAAATTGAGATCCTTCACTGAAGCTTTCATGAATCCCTCCTTATTTCTTTCTTCTATCAGCCCACATGTTGATGCAGCTTTGTTTACCAGCAGAAAGTAGCATTTCTCAACAATCCATTTTACTTTGGATTTCGTTTTGGTAGAGCTTCCAACAGCTCCAAAGAGCTCACTCATCCAAGAGACTGTTCTGTCTCCTAAAGTTTGACTGAGGTCTGCTTTATCATCAAGCAAAATTATAGCATGATTTGTAGTTAAGATCTTTAATGACAACTTAGGCATGGGAGAAATTACGGAATTAGAGAGATATATGAGCAATATTTCCTTGTCTGTCCTGGTGACAGAAAAACTGCATAGCCTGAGCATTTATATATCACAGAATATTGTGAATTTAGTACAATAAATCAAGGTCATCTAATCTTCATTGCTACTTAGAACACCTATGGATTTTGGAAGCTTTATGTTCCCCTAAAGACAGATTATCAGTATATTGTGAAAAGAACTGAAGTATTGTGCATAAAACTCCAGCAAAGTTAGTGAAAGTTTTGGAATAGAGCATTTTTTTGGACAGCCAAGGTTTCACCCTACTTTGTACTTCCATTAGTATAGACTAGGACATCAACAGAGCCAGTCTAACTCCATGCTCATTCATTAATACAGGGTTGTCCTATGAAGGCATCACACAAACAGGAACATCCTGGAGATCTGGCCAGAAAGAAAAAATGTCATACTGAAGTGCCACAAAGTCCCTGAAGTAGTACTCATAAAATTTCAGTTGGGTTTCTCTTCAGGTGCAGGATTATGAGCCTGAAGAGCCTCTTTTGATGGCTTCCAGAAATGTGAAGTCATGTATCCTCTCAGTTTTTCAGCTTTCCTCACTACAAGCTGTCAAGAACTCCCATCCCCCAAGCACACTGACAAACTGAACAGGTTTTTCAGGTACGTGCTGGTCACAGAATGGAAAGGACATGTGCCGGGTGAATTAGTCCATGCGAGCTGAAGATGGGCAGCATGACTTTTTCCTCCCTCAAAAGTACCCAGCAGCTGTACTCAGCTTGTGTCAGCCCCAATTCCACACAGGTCAGGTTTTTCTTTATTGCAGCTTGCAGAAAGTTAGTGGTTAAGCCAAGAAAGAATAATGCTATTATGAGTACATTACCTACTTTAACACACTCTTTTAGGAGGCTGAGTATACATATTTGAAAGAATATTTTTCAGATCATTAAGTACAATGCCTTCCCAAAGAAAACATTCTTGTTCACTTCTAGAAATAGCTGATATCTGAGGCAATGAGAGCAAGTTGCCTTGGATCAAGTTAAAGCTAGAATCAGTCCAGCTAGACTAGTGAAAAGGCTATATATTCACCCCCACTCTGAATAAAAGTGGATTTTTTTTTTTAGCAATGTAATAGGTTGAAAAGTCCTTGCTCCTTAACAAGGAGCAAAATCAGAAATGCTAAACGCAAAACATTTCCTTGAATTTATAAAGGTTTCCTGTGCAACACATTAGTTGTAAAGTGGTATATAAAATCATGTGAGTTTGTGCAAGACTGTTTGGGATTCTGAGTCTTTTTTTTTCATATTATAGTATTAAGGAAAAAAATCCAATGTAAGGAGGGTTAACGTAGTAATTAAATATTCTTTTAGGTGTTGTTTTACAGGCTTCCTTCTCTCTGCAGTTTTATGAGCACTGCTGAAAAAGCTGGATTATGATTTTGTTATTTTCCAGCCTCTGAGTGTTTTCCCTTTCCCCCAGGATCATTTTATTTGCAATGAGAATCCATGAGAGAAAGCCCTCAGTAAAGTTAACGCTGAAAACATGCAGCTTTGGCTCCTGCAAAGCCTTCCTCAGGCATCTCTCCTTCCTGCTGAGCTCAGGAGGAAAGCTGCAGACATGGTCAGTGTGAAGATTAACATTCCTATAGACTTTTTAAAAAAAGGAACAAGGCGAGGTATTGGCACACATTTTGTTTCTGTTTGGTTTATCGATTAGGATAAACCAAATAAAGGCTTATTTCACTATACGCTTAAAACAAAGAATTCAGAGTTAAGAAAACTTGATACAGTTTCAACTGAGAAGGCATCTCCATTGCTACGGCTGCGTTTTGTGCATGCATATGCAGAGACAGATCTAATCAGTGGCTGAAGCCATACTGTGTCAAAGACTAAAATATTACATTTATTAGATTTCAGGGATGTAGCAAAGGTTTGTTTTTCTGGGGAGCTATTTATAACATCTTATAATGAAGGTAAGAGGTTCCTTTCTCTGTGCTCCTAAAAATATTGCTTTAGAAGGATTAAATCCTCTGAATTATAACTCAGACACTGAGCTCTGCTGCGAGTTTGACAGCAAGCCTGGCTCTGAATGCGGTGGTTTTGTATCTCAACGGGATACAGTCCACATTTGTAACTCTGGTTGAATTTAGGATTTCACAGCGCTGGCTCTGTGCTGCCATTAAACAGACGCTGTGGGTTTCTATGTGTCTGACGGCCACTTGAAAGTCAATTTGTAGTTGTTTATTTCACTAGAGCTGCTCCTCACAGGATTAGCCAAAGGGACAGCAGCAAACGTGTAGCACAGCATTTCCAGTGGCCCATGAAAGGGAGGTGATGGGGCACTTCACAGGCTGTTACCAGCAATCCTGCGTTTCCACTTGGCAGGACTTGGACACCCAGAGAGGAATTCATTTGAATGTGGGGCAAAAATTACTGGGAGCTGGACTGGTTTAGGATTCCCAGGAAGACAAGGAAAATAATTTATCCCTAAGATTCAGTCTGTATTCCCCAAATACTTACTGTATTTCAACACTTACAAATTATTCTCCTTACTGTTGTTTAGCCACTCCCATTTTACATTTACTACACTTTAAGGGATGAATTAAAACCAGCAGCTCTGTCCCTTCCCCTGCTTATAAAACAAAACCATAAACAAAGATACAACTGAGTTTTACCTGTCATATCCTTTTCATTCTCCAACAAGACACTGTTGCCAGTCTGGGGTGACACTATACTCAGTTTGTTTTGTCATAAGAATTCAAATGCTTATAAAATTTACCACAAAATCCATTTTGCTTCTTACCAAAGGAATACGCTCTATGATATAAGCAGAGTTTTAAGTTATATTTCTTGTGTACATGGACAAAGTAAACTTAAAATGGTATAGTACAAACAGATGCAATGATTCCACTGAGCTTGTAGAAAAGCCAAAAAATACCCATGGTAAGAAGCAAAGACTGGTCAAGCCACTTTATAAAGTCAAACTGATGATTATGAAGAAGTATTCTCACTTGAAATTATCATTCAGTCTCTTTCCAGGCCACATTTGGCTATTTGGTGTTTGATTTTTACACAACACCGAGCATGTTTTCTGTATTTTGTGGTTTTTAATGTCACTCACACAAACCATGTAGGACACCACATAACACCAACCCAACAGAGAGGAGGAGATAATTCTGCATCTAAAGAGAAGCATGTCTCAAAACAGTGTTAAATACACTTACCTGCATACCCTGAACCCATCAATCTACAGCTGCTACCAACTGGAACTCCAGGCAATTGGAGGGATCTGTAGCACCTGCTGAGCTCTAGGGTTGGATGCACACCCCACTTGCATCCCATGCTCCTTGTGTGAATTAGACTTCAGTGTGGATCCCTGAGAACAGTCTAGTGTGTTCATGAAAGCAAAAAGAACAACTCCTCTGTGTTCCCTGCCCCCTATTTTGCTTGAGTAAAATTGCAGAGCACAGAATTACTGTACCATGTATCAACATAGTTCTAACTTGCCTCTAGTTAAAAATATATTAATGCATCAGAGTCACAGAATCTCCTCCTACTGTCACCTCCCACAAAAATGTTGATCAAAATAAAATAAGAAAAGGTCATAATTCTGGAGAGGCAGAAGCAGATTTTTGCAGACAATAAGGATATGCCAACTGGTTTAAGATGAACTGTAAGTACATTTAATGTAGCACTGTGCTACACATAATGAAAGATAAGGCAAATCAGCCATTAACTAGCTATATTCAATCATTCCTGCAGACAGCATCTACAATCAGTCAAAGCCTGGGGTAACAGCTCAATAGTTTATCAAACTAAACATCACATACACCACACTCAGCTTCAGCCCTGTTTGCTGAACACTTCACCTCAGAATGAAGATGTTACCATAGCAAACCTCACCATCTCCTTTCCAGCAACTGAAAGCTTGGCAGCAAACAAAACAGTAGCATTCATTCCTGAGTTGAAGAGTCATACCAAGGTTAAGGGATACGATCACAACGTTGCCAAAGCCTGATTTTGGGATTATTCAAAGGCAAACTTTTATCTCTAGAAATACATCTGTCCTGCAAGATCGACTGACTGAATCTAAATTAAACTCCTGCTTTTAATCTGCTTCTAGAAGATTCAGCCTCTAAGATTATTTTGAGTAATTTCTTATCTTGAATATAATACGTCATTTTCTTTAACAGCTATTCCACTACAGGGTTGGTCTTTCTTCTAGGCACTGGCAATTCCAAGTTTCCTTCAATATAGAACAATGATTTCAGCTTAATCTAATATTTCCCCTTTTTTCCCCAAAGATGCACTTGCACTGGGCAGGTGATCTTGAAGTTCAGATTCACTGTCTTGATGGTTGGAAAAGAAAAAAATTAGGGAAATCATCCACAGTGCCAGGTCAACATCCCAGCATATACTTCGAGTAAATGCTTAAGTCTCACTAAGGTCTGTTTCACTCCATAAAGAGAAAGGTTCAGACCATTTCCTAGTGATATACCTCAATCCCTCAGCATTACTGGCTGCTTTTCTTCCACTGCTAGACAGCACATCAGGAAGTACATTCCATCACAGTACCAGCTTTGCATTAGAAAGTCTTCTTGAAACCACCCTTTGCATCACCACGAGAACTAAAGTCATGCAACAATTCTTTCACCAGTGGCTGGAAAAAAAGCCGCTCACAAAACTGAACCACAAACTTGTGATGCTATACACTTACTCAGCACAAAGATGTAGAGTTGGAAATTTATTTTTAGAGAACAGATTTTTTCCTCCAGCTATACAGAAGAATCCTTAGTTTTTTTTCCTGGGATAGAACTGAGACTCACAATACACATAATTTCAAAACTAGCCACGATTATCAGTATCATGTATAGGCACTATTTAAAGAGTTTATTCCCATTTATTAGAGCACTTTAATGGTTATTTGCATTACAGTAATTTCTTTATCTCTTCCATGAAGTTACATAATATTTTGACGCATAATTATTAAAAGTGAAATTTCTGTACTTATGCATTTTAACCTGATGCACTGTGCTGGTTTTGGCTGGGGTACAGGTAATTTTCTTCATAGTAGCTAGTTGGGGCTGTGTTTTGGACTTGTGCTGAAAACAATGTCAATAACACAGGGATGTTTTCATTATTGCTGAACAGTGCTTGCACAGAGTCAAGGCCTTTTCTGCCCCTCACCCCAAAAGTGAGTAGGCTGAGGGTGGGCAAAACGTTGTGGGGGGGTACCACCATGAAAGCTGACCCTAAAGACCAAGGGGATATCCCACACACCATGGCATCATGCTCAGCATGTAGAGCTGGGGAAAGGAGGAAGGATAGGGACATTAAAATGATGGTGTCTGTATTACATGTAATGAAGCCCTGCTCTCATAGGGATTGCTTCCCATGGGCAGGCAGGAGTTCAGCCATGAATGAATTCCTTGTTTTGCATTCCCTATTAAACTGTCTTTACCTCAACCCATGACTTTTACTCTTCTCATTCTCTCCTCCATCCCTCTGGGGAAGAGGGAGCAAGCAACTCCATTGCTCTTAGCTGCCCGCTGGGGTTAAACCACGACATGTAGAAGGGACATCCCACAGCCAGTAAGGGACTGGACTGGGTCTCATGTGACAAAGCTGGTCAACAGTCTGTACTCCAGATCCCATTTGTCCTGGTTTTGGCTGGGATAGAGTTAATTTTCTTCCTAGTAGCTGCTACAGGGCCGTGTTTTGGATTTAATGTGAGAATAATGCTGATAACATGCTAGTGGTTTGCCCCAAGTCAAGGACTTTTCAGATTACCATGCTCGGCCAGTGAGCAGGTGCACAAACAGCTGGGACACCTGACCTGAGCTGGTCAAAGGGATATTCCACACTGTACACCATCATGCCCAGTATATAAACTGGGGTAGTTGGCTGGGAGGGGCCAAGTATTGCTGGAGGGACAGGCAAGGCGTTGGTCAGTGGGTGGTGAGAAACTGTGGGGTGCATCACTTGGGTTCTGTTACTCTCCCTCTTTTTCATTACAATTATTATTATTAATAGCATATTATTGTTGTATTTTGTTTCAATTATTAAACTGTTCATATCTCAACCCACGAGGTTCACCCTCTCAAGGCCTCTCCATCCCACCCTGGGTGGGGAAATGAGCAAGCAGCCATGTGGTACTTAGTTGCCAGCAGGGATTAAACCACACCACCACTTCAAGATGATTTCTGATTAGGAAAAAATACAATTGGGCTAATCCAGTGAAACAGTGAAATGGTAAATATAGGGGGATTTCACAACTCTGAAAGATTTGCCTTCTATTAATACAAGCTGCATCCCAAACTTACATATTCCTGTAGTCATTTAGAGCTTCTCTTTGAACAAAGAGCTGTTTGTCAAGAATGAGAGGAGAGATACAGTCTTAGAGTACTCTGCAAAAACAAGCACTGTCTGGTACTTCTGAGGTATTATAGCAGCAAGAGCTTTTGCTACTTATAAGATAATTCATACTGAGAACATCTGGCATCTGTAATGCAATATTTCGTATTTATTCTAATTAGATCTCATTCTTACATGAAATAAAATTCAAAACACTAACCATAAAGCATAAAAGAAGTAAATTCTGCTGAATGCCAGTTGACATGACGGTATGTCCTATTTGCCTTCCAGGTGATGTCCCCAAATACACTTATGGTTCTTGTGCTGCCCCTTTCTTTCACATTCATGGGTAAATCTCACTGTGGAACAGCAGTTTTTCCCTCCACAAAGCAGGTGAATAAAATGATTATGCACTCATTTTCTACTTTAATTAATATGCTATTGCCTCCAGAATGATAAGGTTGATGGATTAAAGCCAAGAAATGGTTGTTTCTTTTGATCTGGTACACACTAGAAACACAAGAAGGGAACTCCTCACACAACAATTGGCTTCCTGAAAAACATGAAATTCAAAATCTTTACACCACAGCTCCTGGCTCATCACAAGAATAATAAATGGAAGAGACAAGAGGTCCCTCCCTGCTACTGTTAATAAACATAATATTTAAACATATATATCTTTGGAGACCTGTTATGTTTCATCCTTGAAACCCCAAACAGCAACAACGCTATTTTCTATGCAGAGATTAGGCATTCAGGAAATGTGAAGTGCCAGGAAATGAATGCAGGGTTTATTTTAATAGATTCATTGTTACCTGCAGACGCAGTCTAAGCAAACATTTCCTTCAGCAATAAAGTCAATAGCAGCCTTTCCAGCTGCTGCTATGACTGCATTTGTGACATCTCCATGGATAGTTCTCTGATCCATGTTAGTTTGTTGAACTGACAACAGCAGAAGAAACCGACAGTTAATTTTAATCTCCTCACCGTAAAGATATGAGCAGTTTCCTCACAAATTCATGGCATAATTAAGAGGTTATATCCAACTAACTGGGATTACAAGACAGGGAGCTGAACTACCCAGCTCTTCAGAGACCCAGAAGGCAAAAGCTGCAGGGGTTGAGGACTCACTCACCTCTACCGAGGTGTACAGCTCCCTGCCACAGCCCTGGCAGCTTCTGCAAGGAGGGATAGCCCTGAGGCCCTGCAGAGCTGGGCAGAGTTCTGCCACCTGGTAGATACTTACTTACAAAAAGTGAGGTGTGAGTGTTTTAAGGATATTCAAGGGCAATGCTAAGCACTTGAAGAATTAAGAAATTTCCTGCCAAGCATTTTATGAGACACCACCGGCTTTGTTCCACAGTTATCCCTCCCTTCCCTCTGATTTTGTTCTTTTCTCATTTTTGTCACTAGCACTGTTTACATCAGAAATGCAGTAGCATAAAAAAGAAGTAAAAAAAAAATTGAACCGACAACAAAAAAACTTTTATTTTTCTAATTACTGAACTTCTTCTTCCCCATGCATGCTGGGGAAGAAACAGAATTTATACTGCCTTCTGGGTCTTACAGACTGTAGTGTCCTGGCAAGCAAATCACCTCCCAGCCAGAAGGATTTTCCTGTTCATTCGAATTATTGTGTTGTTGTGATAGGGAATGATTTACTTCTGTGTCTTCCCCTCCCTCCTCCAGGATTTTTACATAATCTTACCCAAAGGCATATATATATATATATGTGTAAAAGCATGTTTATACACAAAACTGGCCTTGTCCCCGTGGCCCTAAAGCAAAAAGTTTACCTTCTGTATCAGAACACAAAACCCAGCAAACAGTTATGAGACTAAAGTTCAATGAACGACTCACCATGCCAATGCGTAAATAAGAGCCTTAGTAGGTACCACAGCCAAAGTGTGTGTGGCTGAGGAGCCCCAGAAACAGAAGTGCTGGGTACTACTAAATGTCACTGCCCCAGCAAAAGGTCACAGGTAAAAAACACTTCTTGCTGCCTCAAAAAAGGAACTGGAAACTCAACAGATTCACTGGTCTGGAGTTCTTGTAGTTACAGAGGTGTCAGAGACCCACCACAATTTATAGAAACACACATGAACACCCACACACCTACAACTGATTTCATCGCTGTCACAACAGCAGATCACAGTGGGTGTTACCCAGAGCTACAGGGAATGCTAGGAACAATTCCTGCGGTTGCAGTAATTCCTTGTGGCCTAAAGCTTATTTTTTATCACATACTTAATGAAAGCTTTTTCTTCACACTGAAACAGCCAAGAGATTTTACGTTGCTTTTCTTGTCTTTCACTTCAAATTTCAAGAGCTGCAGATCTCTTAACAAGGCACATTCCGCAGTGACACAGAGGGAGAGACCACAGGAACACTCCCCTCTGCTAACTGCAGTGTTACAGGCACAAATCCAGAACAAACCCACAAACATCCACTGTTATTTGGGCACCCTCTGCCTAACCTACCTGCTACTTCAGAAGATAGGTGGCTCCACCAGTCCCAGGTCATCTCCACCAGCCCCACACTACCCTTTCAAGGAGCTGAAAGCTAGAGTAGTATGAGGGCTGATATTTAAGCAACTGAAACCCGCCCCAGGTGTTCAGAATACACATTTTATCTAAGATCCATCTGCAGGCAATGAAGAGAACAAGATGCCTTCAGCAGGTGATTCATCTGACTTATCAGCTATCTAACAGCTAGGCCTTAATGGGTGGGGTTTTTTTCTTTCTTTAGGAGCTGAGTCTCAGATAGCCTAAAAAAAGCACATTTTAAAAGAGATGTGCCAATACCTTCTATTGCTATGAAGGTCAGTAAATTTCATATTCACCCACCTTAAAGATAACAGCGAGGGAAAAAAAAAAACAATTAAAAAGAGCAGAATAAAAAAGCCTAAGTAAAAAAAAATCCCAAACTCTTGAAAATCAGGGCATACTTCCTCTTCAGATAATCTTTTTTTTATAGGCACTATTGTTCTCTTTCTAGAAAAGTATTTAAGTCATAGAACACTGACAGCATAGGCTGTCAGACATCTGATACACATAATCACTTCCATGGCCTGGTTTCCCTTCTCGTCAATATAGTTTAAGCAACATGACAGATGTAGCTTTTATTTGTTTTCTTGTTTTCTTTTCATGGCATCAGGGTGACTTTCCGCCTGTATGAAGGCCATTTCAGTGGCCTTAAAAAAAAACAAACCGAAACCAAGTTGGCAAATTGACAGTGGCCTGAACAAAAGGCAGGAAACAATTATTCTGCTACCAAGTATCAGATTATATTTTTGTTATCGTGCATCCCTGGGTACATAAACCTCAAATTCTGCGGAGAATTTCAAACAAAGAAATGAAACAAAAAATCTCTGTTTGCTCAGTGCACATATATATATATTTATACATACACATAGCAGAGAAAGGACTTGCCACAGACCCAAAATCTGTGGCAATTTTCAAAAGCAAAGCCAATATGCATATGCTGGATGTGTACTAGTAAATCAAACCTGCCTACGACTGTCCCCTGGGCTTGGGACCAGTAGCCACCGAGCAGCCTGAGCCCAAGGAGCACCCTGAGCCCTGGCTCCCCTGTGTATCCTGGTAGTCCACAGGCTCCTTGGTCCACACTGACTCACACAGTCACACCCAGGAACTGTTCACTGGGCTGGTGTGAGGCTCAGAGCCCCTCTGGCCACCACACTGACGGACAGGCTGTGGAGGTGAAGAGGACCCAAACCTCGGCGCTGAGCCCTGGTGCTGGCAGGGCTGTGCCCCACGAGAGCACAGCATGCGCAGCAGGAGCAAGGGAGCTGCTGTAGGAGCTTCTGGAAATAGAACAGTGAGATTTTTTTCTTGAGGAAGATGAGGATCCAGTTGTGCAAATGGTAGAGAGCTGTATGCTGAGGAAACAGAAGGTTCCTCACACCCTGAGACTCAGATTGGTGCTACCCAAGATCTGCATCAGTAATCAGACATTTGGCGTTGGACACAACTAAAGGGGAGCCAGCAAAAAAACATCACAGATACTGCCTGTGCTCAAAGATGATGAAAAGAAAATGAATTTTTGAATGACATCTGTGATTGGGTTGAAAAAAGACCCACATGTTTCTCTTCAATATTTTCTAGAAGTGCTCATATCTCAAGAGCACTTTGGGTTGTTTTTATGACTTTTCATGATTCTTTCTATAGCTGCTTCTCCTATTTAAGGTTAATAATCCCAAGGATGTTCAACTCTATTTACATGTAAACACAGGAATACAAACCAAAGCCCACAAAATATTTTCATGAGTGGCAGCTGTACTGACTGATCTTTTTCCCACTGAGACAGGGATGTGGGGGCAAATGCTGACTATTGGACTAAAGAAGTGCTGCAAGTGTTTAGTGGAGATGATGTTTTATTTAATCACGAAACAGCTAAGAAACAGCCAGTGTTATTTTAGAATACTTTATCCCAGAATTCACAAAAACTTTGTCTTTACTTCCAAGAGATCAATCAATTCTGCAGTGTCCCATGAAGAGGATGCCTTCTTCTGCTATAAACGTGAAATCTTATTCAGAAAAGAGGCCCAGTTATTTATTTTAATGGACAATACAAAGGAAAGGCTGGCCATAAGAGCTCTCCATTCCTTATTTAAAACAAGGCTTACAGTATAAAGCAAAAATATGAAAATACAACTTCAGGGAGGACAGAGAACAGCAGGATTTCTAATAATGTTCCCTCTTTACATGTGCCTTCAGAAATGTAGTAAAGAAAATCTCTAGTAAAGATATCCTGTATCCTCTCTCTTTCTTGAGCAGCCAAAGGAACCATTGTGGGTCATAGCTTTCCAGATTTTCAACATCCCTTATTAAGTAAGTTGAGATACAGAGAGATATTTACAATGATCCCACTCTTTTATGTTCCAAATGATTTGTTTATCACATAATCACTTCTGGATAAAAAGAAAAATTAAAAAATTAGATGTTGAAATTAAATAATTTTGTATATAGCACTGTGAATATAAATGGAAGCTTTGATCATTAGCTGACAGAATGGATTGTCTCCCTAAGAATAATTTGGGTATTAGATTTACGTGTGCTTGCCCGCCATCAGGCCTATAATTAGTTAAGCTACTTAATATGATTAGCTTCTGAAATGGAATTTACTGAATCAGAGAAGACGGGAGAAAATGAGGAAATAGAGTTTTCTTTAGTGCTGCATACTACAAATCCTGTGTGTCATTTTGGCTACAAGAATCTGAGTTTTGTCTTGTTTTAATTTATGGCACAGAACAGAAGTCACACAAACAACTGTCTTCTCTTCAGATGACAGTTTAAGTGACAGGGTGTAATAAGCTCAAATTTAGATTTGGTTTATGGGAAAATAATTCACACAGTGCACCAGCTCTACCTGGTTGGCATTGTACAGAGAGAGATTGAAGGCTGTCAGAGTCGAGTTGCTGAGTTGTTCTAACCAGGTCCCATCCTCTGCATCCACAGAGATAAACCTGAGATCTGGCTTTTGTCTCCAGCTTGGTATGAACCAGGATCTTGTTGTCTGCCTGCCCTTCTGTATAGATGTCAAGAGTCTGGGTGCCCCTGTTTCCCCAAAGAAGTAACCTTCTCTTCACAAAAAGACTGACAAATTATAGTGCAGGGTTCAGCTTGATTAAATTTCAGGGAGTCCAGACATGAAGTTTCTGTCATATAAAGAAAAATAAAAGACCTTTAGGACTCATAATCAGAAAAAAACCAGGAGGAACATGGTAAGCTCTAGCCAATTCCACTGGCAGCAGTGGTATTAATTAATATTGCCAAAACAAGAAATTGAACTTATAGTCATTAAAAAGTTGCAAAAGCAGCTTTAGTGCAAGCAATTTCCTATTCAGCTGAGTTTTTAGTGGTTTAACTTTCACACCGCATAAATACACAACTAAGCCATTAAGTGATGTTCAGGTTAGTGAGGATCTAAAAGAGGAGGAAGACATTGGCTTCTTCCCTAGTTTTATGGGGAAGAGAGCTTTTAGCATGGAAAGGACAGGGCAGGTCTGTGCTAGGAAGGGATTTAGCTGTACGGATGTCAGCTGAGCTGCGCAGGTCAGGCTCTGGATCCTGCTGTCAGGGACAAGAAAGTCTATTTTTCTTCTTTTGAAGAAAAGGTATAAAACTACCAGGAACACAAGCTTGTGGAATCCTACAGAAGAAAGTATTATGCAAATATAACACATGTTTTACTTAGAATTAAGCTTCTGGAGTTATTCACTCCGTGCTTAAACTGTGTGAAGAATTATGCCAATTAAATGGAATAGACTGTAAGACAGAACATTCCTATTGCAGTCTTTTTTCTGGGGGCTGCTTGTAGCAGGAGCATTTCAGGTAGCTGCAAACTTCTAAAAAAAATTGTATTTGTTTATTCTTTCAGTCTCAGCAATCTTTAGTTGAGGGCAACGGGAGGTCAGGGATACATGGGTGCGTCATGTTCACATGCTTCCAGGAAAGCATCAAGTTTATCCCTTCTTCTGGGAAAGGCAGACAACAACCCTTTATTTTCACCAAGCCAGAAATAATTATTGCAGTTCTGTTTGTACAGTTTTATTGGAGATTCTTTTGAAAATCTCAATAGGAAGGAGAAGAAAAGATGGCCTTTCACCAAAAGCTAGGAGAACTTGAAAAAAACCTCTTACTCACCACTGCATAAAAAAGAATACACTGTTCAAGAGATGTCTGCAAGCTGGCCTCCCACCTCTTTGAGCCTAATTTGCTTGGAGGGAAGCAGAAAAATAGTGGTCCTTGAAAACTCAAGATTCCAGTGCAAAAATCTGGTTTAACGTTAACATGGACCTTCAGCTGCCATTGTCACAGTCAGATGTTTTAGAAACATTGATTTTCTTGTACTGATGATAAAATGTTATGAGAGTATTTGTCCAGTGAGTGCTTAGTGGCTTTTTTTTCAGATTTAAGTACATTGTCTCATCTGTTTCAGAACATTTTTCTTTCAGAGAAACCGTATGACATTAGACTGCTGTATGACTGCCTGCCAAGTCTCTTTTGTCTCTTCAATATTTAATTACAAGTCCAAAGAATGACACAAATATAGGAAACTGTGGTCTGAAAAGCTGTGCTTCCTGCAACCCATTTTACTCAACAAGGAGAACAACAGAGTCAGAGTGAGGTTTTTGGCTGAGCCGAACAATGAAAACATTTTTGCATGAATATTCATTCATATTTTCTAAGACTTCAGATGGTTACACCAGTTCTGCCCACCTTTCACGGATTTCAGATTTCTTGTCGAGAACACTCTTCTTGGAAATGAGCTCCCACAGGAGTTAGGCCAAGCTGCATAGCCAAGTGACCCACGTGCCGTGCCTGTGGGTGTAACACCACCTCCCCAGCATCACCTCACTCTGACCCCTCCTTTCCACCAAGATGCTGAGATCTGCTCCTGGAGCATCCTCACACTTGTGGCCACTTTGGCCATGCTCTTGACATGAGCGTGGGGTGTATCCACTGTGCTGATCCAACAGATCTGCATGAGTTCAGGTCCTCCCTAAAATAATCCCTACAATAATCCCACTGTGATATATAACTCAATGAATTGTTTTGAAAAGCAGGATCAACCCATTTTGACATATGGAGAAAGTACCTGAGAACAAATCAACTGCATGAATCAGTCTCTTACATTTAGAAGCTCATCACCAGGTGAGGCACCAATCTGGTCCAGACCTTAGCTGACCACCTTCCTCGAGGGAAGATGAATTTTTAGCATCTGTCAGAGTACTCATAGTCTTCCAGCTTCTGTTCTCTGGACCACGAAGAAATGAGGTCCTGCATGTTCTTGAGGCTGAACAAGAATCTAAAGGCCTTTTTGCCCCCTTTCTGCCTGTGTCCTCAGACTCTTTGGTGATTTAAGCCAACAGAGCCATGTGGCAAACCATTTTACAGTGTTAATACACAATTACAGAGCAATCCCCAGCTCACAAGGGCATATGTGCCACAAAATATAGTTTTATTGTTATTTGCTCTGCCCACCAGTTTTGCAGAATGCTGTGGTTCTGAAAGAAAACTAGAGAAAAAAAAATAAAATAATGCTGCAGAACTAAAGAAAGAAGGAAAAAATTAGCACAAGCAGGACTCTTAAGGTCAGGCAAAACAAGGATATCTCTGGTTCCCCTCCAAGTGATTCTCCCAAAAGGTCCACAGAGCTGTACCATCTTTTGTTTAAACCACCCATCTTTGCCCTTTTTATAGTCCTGAACAGTAATTTATTCCTGGATTGTCTGAAACATTAAGTCTCTGTTGTTGCCACTGTGATGCTTACGCAGAACATACTGCAAATGCAGAGGAACAACTGCTTGTGTGTGCAGTTACAAGTGTCAGAATTGCTGAGAAGGGGAGAAGGGTTTTATGAGGAGGCACACGAGTGTATTGATCTTGAGTGAAGCAGGGGACAACTCACTGTGACAGGGACTCACCTGGCCCAGGGAGCTGATCCATGAATCAGCCTTGCTGGTGATGTGTTTCCTTAGGCTATGAGTTCAACTCAGCTTTTCACTGGGGAATCTCAGTTATTTCTTCCAACACTGATATTCAAATTTTTCATTTTACTGTGCATGGCAGTGTAGGCAAGCCTTTATGGATCCAGGCCCTCTTGGCCTCCTAACACACCTTTGGGTGAGAAACGCCCATCCTAGAAGTGTCTTGATGTGAGACATGGCTTCGAGGGAGCATTAAGGGGTCTTGCAAAGTGTTGTTCAGTTGTTGCTAGGGAACACTATTTCCTCTGCAAAAACCTCTCCATCATCCATAAGCCAAGTTTGGGGAACTCACAGTTATTTTTTTTGTCAAAAGCAATTTTTTATATACACACACATGCACGCACACACACACACCTTCCCATTTTTCCCTGGTATTACAGGTAATGTAAGTACAGATGATGTGAGTGGAAGTCTCCTCAGAGCTCTTTCACTGGCAGACAGGGGCACACCACTCCAATTAATCTATTCAGGCTATTTAAGGGCCTCCCCAGAACCATACCTGAGCCACCTGATGACTTTAAGTGGTTCTGTTTTACAGTGCTCCTGTGTTCTGGAGAAATGCCTTCTCTTGTCTCACAGACAGGGAACTGAAGCATGGCAAAGATTAGTTGTTGAAAATCATAGCTGCAGCAGAGTTACGAGCAAAAGCAAAGCACGTCCCAGGTGAGTGTCCTATTCGTTCAACTGTCCATTAACAGTCACATATTTGGAGAGAATATTGAGTGCAAAATAATGAGGGAAGGAGACATTAATAGAAAGAAAGGGACCACGGGAAAGAAAGATTTATCATCAACTGATTTTACTGTGTAATCAGGCAATTGCTTTCCATTTTGCCTGCTTGAGAGTGTCCCCTGTCGCATAACTAAACTGGCATTTGGGGCACGTTTTCATATTTCATTTACTGCTGCTGTGGATGTGGGATGTTTGGGAATGAGAAGCACTGCTGGAGGAGGGAGAATTATCTGATTTGATCCAGGAGCCTGGGGGAAAGCAGAAAAGAGAAAAGCAGGACAGTGAGAAGAAAACCTCTGGTTACTGGTTTGAGAGAGTGTCCTGCAAATAGGTTGATAAACACTGATCGCTGGGCAGCTGCTTCTGAACCCTGTGAGCATAGGGAGCTCTGGGCACTGCTTAATTCAAACTGAGGCACTGGGACTCAGATTTGTTCTGAGGAAATGGCTCACAGCTTCAGGTACTCGGGTTTCAGAAACTCAGGCCAAACTCAAATGGAACATGAAAAAACAAAATAGAAAAATAAGAAAAGGAAAATTAGCCATTCTGCAAAGTGAGCTAGAACCACTGTCCCTTGGGTATTTCATAAATAGGATTATCAACACACACCTTTGGGAAGCTGTTTGAAACTCAAACAAAGGCTGTGTTTAAATACAGGCTGTGTTTAAATATAAACTATACTCTTCTAGACTATTCCTGCCTCCATTTTAACTAAGTTTTCTTTTGCAATAAAAGCAAAAATCTAGACATTTAACAACCAGCTCCCAAGACAATGCTGTTTTATATAAAAAAAGCAGATTTAGAGAGTTAATAATATAGATTGTTTTCTTGAGCACAGAGAATCAGTTCATAATATATTGCTCGCAATAAAGAGTGAGCCTCCGATTTCGTGCAGCAATATTAATTACTGAGGGGAGAGAACGAAAGCAATCACATCAGATTAAGATTCTTCTGAATCACAGCAGAGAAGATAGAGCACATCTCCTGAATAAACAGATTATGTTACAGGGAGTAAAATTAGCAGGCAATCTTTGGCAATGCCTGCCTCTAACAGTTCTCCATATGATTTCTTGTGGGCAGGCCCTGGGGAGAACAACTGATGGCAGAGTGATTATTTCAGCTTCCCCGTGTTATTATTCCACAGCCTTTCTTGGAGCGAGGGGATATTAACTATTCCACCTCTTCTCTGCGCTGTGGGGAAATCAGGCTTCACATCAGCATGTAACATACGTGTAACAAATAACTGCTTGTTGCAAAAGCTTTTTTCATCTGAAACTATGAGAAAAGGCACGCAGAAGAGAAAGGACTTCATTTATTACTGCTGGAGGAATGATGCATTTTAAATAATTGATGTAAAATAAGGTTGACATCAAGAAAGCAATGGAATAACCATGGATTCTCATACCTGAAAGAACAAGGGATGCACTTTGCATGTTGCAGTGAGAGTATTTCCACTGATTTTGGTGGATTCTGCCATTCTACATGCAGACCAGGACAGAGCCCTCAACAGCACAGCCCCACCCCAGGCAGCACAAGCCAGTGTTACCAGGGCTGGGCATCCTGCTCTTCAGCTACAGTTGCCTAGTAGGAGCTGGTGCTTTAATTAACATAGGTGGATTTCATCCCTAATGGAAACATGCTTAGTGAAGGCCCTGGGCTCTAGAGGAATTTGGTGCAGTCTGCATCTGTGAGATGCCAAGAAAACTCCTAATGTCCGTAGTGCTGACACCTGCCATTCTGCATGTGCATTCCCAAGCACCTCCTGAAGCCACTTGCAACCCAGCAGTGACTCCATGCCTTTGAATGCCTCAGCTTTGACTTAATACTCTTCTCTAGACTGCTGAGGAGAGGGAGAAACAGATCAGAAATCCTCAGAGGGGACTGTGTTGATGAGACAGGACCTATGTAGGACTGCTGGGCTTGGGCCAATGGCCCAGCACCAGGGTGGTGGGAGGTGGGAGAGGTGCAGGACTCTCTGCAGCCTGTAATTCCAGGGGGAAACATTGGCCCCAGAGCTATCATGTATGAGTTGGGGATATGAGCACCACATCACCATGAATACCAAACCCCCTTGTACTTGTGTGCCTAGTCAAGGAAAGCTTCATTGGCAGTTTACTGGTAAGAATTTCTCCTATCCTAAAAACCCTGTGGGGAATCCATGGTAAAAAAAAAAAAAAGTGAAATCCTAAAAATGCAGGGATGCAGGGAGGTAACATGACCTCATGTCTATGTGGCATTCACAGAAATGTCTCTCCTTTTCATCTGCTGAAAAACTTTGTTTTGCCAGGCTGTGTAGAGGTCCTGAAATGCACCATCGTTATTTTGTGACAAGAACAGGGTCAAGCATGAGAGAAGCTCTTCATCCTCTAAACTTTATTAAAGTCAGGGAGCTAACTGTCCCTCCTAGAAAGATGACATGTACTGTGTTTTTATCCAGAGCTGGGAGGTAGATTGTGCTGTACACTGTCTGCTCTCTGTCCTCCAAAAGGCACTCCTTCTGTGCCACTGTGGTGGGCAAGGCTTGCCCGTGCCCCCTTAAGACACAGTGTTTCTCTTAAGAACTCCTATTTAGTGTGCTTCTCTAAAGCTTCATACAAGAGAGAAACAGCAGCTGCTTAGAGATAACACCACGGCATCTTGCCCTGTGGGAAATACCACCTAATAGTTTGGAAAACACTAAGACAAAACTCTTCTTTCAAAAAAAATAAATAATCTATACTATATATCCTTATATAGTAGTTATGTTTCAATCTAAGAAAAAGATTGGTTTATACTGTGCTTGCAGTGGTGCTCTACCTTGTATTTGGAGGCAAGATCCCATCTGGCCTGTATGAAGCCAAAGCCTAGAAAGCTCAGCTGGCTCTGGAAGAAGAGATCATAGAATAATAGAATGGGTTGGAACAGACCTTAAATCTCATCTCATTCCGATCCCACTGCCATGGGGGGACATCTTTCCCTAGGTCAGGTTGCTCCAAGCCACGTCCAACGTGGCCTTGAACGCTTCCTGGGATAGGGCAGCCACAACTTCTCTGAGCAACCTGTGCCAGAGCCTCACCACCCTCACAGGGAAGAATTTCTTCCTAATATCCAATCTAAACCTACCTTCTTTTAGTTTGAAGCCAGCTCCCCTTGCCCTGTCACTCCAGGCCCTTGTAAATAGTCTCTCTCCATCTTTCTTGTGGGCTCCCTTCAGGTACTGGAAGGCCACAATTAGGTAACCCAAAGCCTTCTCTTTTCCTGGTTGAACAATCCCAATTCTCTCAGCCTTCCCTCATAGCAAGATGCTCCATCCCTCTGATCATCCTCATGGCTTCCTCTGGACTTGCTCCAACAGGTCCATGTCCTTCCTGTGCTGAGGACCCCAGAGCTGGAGGCAGCACTGCAGGTGGGGTCTCACCAGAGCAGAGCAGAGGGGCAGAATTCCCTCCCTCCCCTACTGCTTTGGATGCAGCCCAGGACATGGGGGGTTTCTGGGCTCCCAGTGCCCATGGCTGGGTCCATGTCCAGCCTCTCACCCACCAGCACCCCCAAGTCCTTCTCGACAGGGCTGCTCTCGATCTGTTCATCCACCAGCCTGGATTGGTATCGGGGGTTACCCTGACCCGGGTGCAGCACCAGCACTTGGTCTTGTTAAACCTCATGAGATTCCCATGGTTCCATTTCTCAAGCTTGTCCAGGTCCCTCTGGAGGCATCCTGTCCTTCAGGTGTGTCACTGCACCACTCAGCTTGGTGTCATCAGCAAATCTGCTGAGGGTGCACTTGATCCCTTCATCTATGTCATTGATGAAGATATTGACACTGGCCCCAGCACAGACTCCTAAAGGACACCACTTGTCACTAATGTCCACTGGGACTCTGAGCTGTTGACCAACACCTTCTGGATGTGACCGTCCAACCACTGTCATCCATCTAACAGTCCACCCATCAAATCCATCTCTCTCTAATTTAAAGAGAAGGATATTGTGGGGGACCACGTCAAAGGCCTTATGGAAGTCCACATAAATGACATCTGGTTTTTGTCTTAGTTTGGGTTTTTTTTCAGATCTGTGTCCCAAAGGTCCCCAAAAGGAGGACAGGGCTCTGCCTTGGAGAGTAACATAAGAGGGATGTGCAGTTTCCTTGACTTTCTGAGAAGCATTTACAACTAAATAATAAACAGTCCATGTGAAGCAGTACAAGTTTCTTTCAGTGTAACTATGGTATAAGGTACTTAATCCCCATACAGTAACTCCCACCCAGGAAGAACAGTGCAAAGTAGCCAAATGAGG
The DNA here is from genome assembly GCF_003945725.1 of Corapipo altera. NCBI lineage: Eukaryota > Metazoa > Chordata > Aves > Passeriformes > Pipridae > Corapipo > Corapipo altera. The sequence goes on along the minus strand of NW_020884898.1, from coordinate 5,218,415 downwards.
CATCCACATGCCAACAGGAACCCTAATTATATGTTGGGGAGTGAAGAAAAGGGGAAAACAATCTCAGTTACTAAAGCAGCTGTTAGCATAAAATAGGGATGTTTCAGCTCAAAATGAAGCATGAAGTCAGAAAGAAGATATTTCATGGCATGGAGAACTGAATGCTGCATGATGGGTAGTCCTCAAACTACAGACCACTGGCCCCTGATCCCCAGGAGAGGAAGGCTCTTTTCCAGAGCAAACATGTTGGCTATGGTTTCTTATGGAGTTTGCCAAAATTTGTGCTTGGGCACCCACGAACAGACTGCCCAGTGATAGCAAATGAGCACAGTTCAGGTTTCACTGTATAATATTTCCACCTGCAAGGGTTTTTTATGTTATTTTCTTGTGCTTGCTTTGATGTGGCACAATGAAGAACTGTATCTGTGGATGATCCAGTCACCCTGTGCTGGGATTTCAACCTGTGAGAGTATTCATGTTCCTCTTCCGAAAAAGAAAGTCTCAAAGCTGGGCACCCTGTGGAGAGGAAAAATTACAAGAGTTGGTGCCAAGGGACTTTTACTCACCTACTCATATTTTGGCTCAATAGGCAGCTTTCAGAGGAATGGGAGAGGGAACCGATGTGTGAAAATCAACTACGGACATAAAAAGATAATTTGCCAAACTACCTGCTGACTTCAGTCTCATTAACCTCCCATTTCTGTCAACGTTTCATGAAGAAGCTGGTATATCCCAGCTGGATACGAGGTGCCAGCCGCCAGGCATGGAGGCAGTCCAAGGAGAGGGGCTGGCGGGGCCATCCCACGGCTGTGCTGGCAGTGCCGACTGGCTCCACTATGTCCCCCTGCCCCAGAGTCCCCACGGTACAGGGACCCCAAATGCTGGCACCGGTGACACCGTCACAGAGCGCGAGGCACTGCGGTGCTGTGCTGTGCTGCAACAGGGCAGCCACCAGCATCCATCCTCTTCGCTGCATAAAACCTAAAATTACAGCTTTGGTTCAGGTTCAGATGGCAAGGGAGCTCTTCCTTTCTTCAGCTCAGCTGATTTTAAAAGCCTGTGTCTTCCCTCTGTGAAAGACAGGAATTTGCCAGTGTTTTCTAATCTGTGAGATGGCTAATTATTCCACTGAAAAACTGCGTGTGTAGGAGTGACTCCTGTTGTTTGCAGAGTGTGGCTGAGGAAAGGAAAGTTGCTGTCGGTATTAAAACAAAGAACTCTGACTTTTATTTCCACTTGATTTTGCACTTGGACTGGTTATTAGCTTAGCCTGTGGTAAAACATATTTTTTTTTTCCTTCCTTTTTTTCCATCAACCTTTATTTAAGCCTGGAGCTTTCCTAGACAGATATATTAACACACACACAATAAATCTGAATTTTCTGGAAAGCTCTGCAAAGATGCAGTAAATCTCTTTCAAAGATAAAATTAATTTACCACCAGGAGCAGGCAATCAGCAGCCTCTGAGCTGAAGACCCTTCTGCTCCTCCCAGACCCACCAGTTCTGGGGGGGTGTGCAGGCAGACAATGTGACAGACGGCCGCTTTCCTGCCTCTGACTCTTGCCCTCAAATGGGTCTGCTGCAAATTCCCAGGAAATTTTGGAAGGTCCTCCAAATCTGCCATGGTAAAACCCTCTGAATGGATAAGGAAGACAGAGGAAAAACTGATAAAAACTTGGAGATGAGTTCGTCTCAGCTCAAGTGGGCCACAAACCCAGAGTAGGTGGAAAGCTTTCCTGTGTTTAGTGATTATGAAATCACTTTTGCCTCAAGGTCTTGAAAGCTTATTCAGCTTTCAACAACCATGGAAAATAAAGGGGCAAAAAAACCCCCCTTCTTTTCCCAAAATCACAGGCCAAGTGTTCATTTCAAGGGTCAACAAACCAAATGAAACTGTCCTTTCCAACTGGTATTCACCCACCATTTACCAAAAGACAACCTTCTTGTGGGCTGTCTGTTGGGTAACCTACAGCATCAGGTACAAAGCTTAGAAAATGGATACCTCCCAGCCCACTGAGATGGTTTTAAATTCCTTCTGGTCTTGACATGCAGGGTAACAATCCTTCCTCCCACTAAGGGGTTTAGGGCAAGTTTGGTGGCCTGCAGCCATCATGAGAGTTGATGTCAGTGACATGGTCTCAGCAAAAGGTTTAGATAGTTTCTGAATCATACTACAGCCCCAGCAAAAATTAAATTTCAAGATGAAAGCCAACAGAGAGCCTTAGCCAAGCTCAGAAATACCACAGGTCATATGAAGTATGTTAGTTTCTGGCAAAGCCAGATACACCTCAGGAGCTCCATCTTTCACGTGAGTGGATGCTCAGACCAAAAGGGTTTCTTTAAAAGGCTCTGTCCTCACACTGCCTTTTTTTCTGGGATATCAGATATCACTCAACTCAATGCAGACTCAAAGTTACAGGTGACAACACAAGTAGTGGCAGCAGCAAAGACACAGGGACGAGGGGCAGTGGTCCTGATGTGTGGTGCAGTCTCCCCAATGCCTCTGAGGAACTCCCCACTGTGGGTCTGACTGCCCTGTCCTCTGACTGCCCTCCCAGGTGTACAAGTGTGAAAATCACACTTCCTCGTTGCCAGGCAGACCCCTGACCTGAATTCTTGCCAGCACACTTCAGTGAATGATGATGGCATGACACTTTTACCTGTCAACCTTGTATTCAATATTACTGTGAGCAAAACAGAATATTTTGTCATGCCTGATCACATTTCTAAGTTCAAGTCTTCACTCAGACCCTGACTAGATGCCGAGTAATTTTCTTCTTGAATTACACAGACTACCAAATCACACATAAAGGAAACCATTGGGAAAAAAAAAAAAAAGGCAGCTATTTTTGATTGCATTGTCTCTAATAAATAGAGACTGTGAAAAGGTATTATGTTCAGTATCAATTATTCATATTTCCAACAAGTAACTGACACATCCTCAAGTTATGACTTCCATCCGTACTGGCAATAAAATATGGTTTTCACTATGATTGGAATGGCTGTTACCGGCTGTCAATTAAAATATATATCCTGTACCAGGCAATAGAAGCTGACAACACCAGGAAGAAATAACACTTGACAGCCACTTGGGAAATATATAGGCAAGAGAAGACTGAAAATTGTTGAAGATCTTTATCTATGGCTTCTTACTTTCAAACACTGACCTCCAAGATATGAAGAACAGAAAGATTTATTTGCACTTGAAAATTTCCCTTACCTCCTGTTGTTCCGTTTCCTTTTCATAACCAGGATAAATGAAATATTTCTAAATTACAGACAGCATTACCATATTTTAAAGAAGCAGCACCAAAGACACGCTCGCTGCCCAGCATGAGAAATCCCCCTCAGCAGAAATCCTTGGCTGTCATTTTCCAGCCCTGGTACCCAGGGTAGACTGGAGCTAATTACCTGAAGTGAGGAAGTCTTCAGGTGAAGCCCAGGGGAGATTTATAATTTTGTTTAGCCCTTAGAGCCACTGGAACTGGCCTTTTATAGCATTAGATCACTCATACAGGAATGAGGATTTTTGTGGGTTTTTTTTTTCCAGAAGCTGGGAAGGTAAAGAAAATATTATCAACTCCTGAGTAGGCACACAGATACGGACAGCTTAGGCAATGCAACTATACTGTCTCAAAAATTAACAGAAGAGAGGCTGCAAAGCTGGCCATGTAATTTCCTAACAGCTCCCAATGCTGGATGCAGATGCTCAGAGCTCTGTCCATTCCCTTCAAGCTCCATCTGTGTTGTCACCAGGTTCTGCAGGAAAGCAAGAATAGGCAGAGCTAGTGCCAGAGGTCAGCCTGCACTCCCCTTTCTTACTCGTAGGGCATGGAATAAAAAAAATGGCAGAGACTTATTGCCTTTTTCAATTGCAAAGGTTGAAAATACCAGCTCATCAAACTGATATAGAATGAGTAAGTGTATTTCTGGATGTAGATTTCCACTTTGCTTAATTCAACTTCAACATTCTCACAAGTCTTATGTGAAGGTCATGGTGAACAGGGAAACCAGACACTTTACTCTCCCTAGACCAGAATTATTATTCAGTTGCAGACAGAACTGATCACTGTTGTCTTATTTCATTAATGAAAACTCTTGTCAGGTATCTTGACTATCAAGATCAAAGGCAAGTCTATTACCCATGGATGGAGAAGGGCTTTAAAACTTCAGTGAATCTTGAGCTCCAACTAGTGGGATGCTTTGTTTTCCCTCACTTCACATACAGCCAAGATCTAAGCTCTTAATCAGTCCCTTTTATTATCCTTATTTATGTCAGAAGGATCACTATCCAAGTTTACCACCGAGTAGACCAGGCTTCAAAAGGAACTTCTTTGCCTTCAGCAGCTACAGAAAGAAGACAGGTTGGGCTCCTGATCTTTTTTTAAATGAGTATGGCAGGTGTGGAAGGGATGGGAACATCAGGCTGCTATTCTTCTGGCTTTAAAGATAAGCATCAATAAATCTACATGTTTATGCTGTGACTTTTCCTAGACTTCTTGTACTGGTACAGTGGGAAGGGAGGATTCATGGCTGCGCAGAAGGAGACCACCCCAGCAGGAAAGGCTTCCTCAGCTGCCCTGGTTTGATCATATAACATAATGAGACCTAGGGAAAATTTGGTTTTACTTTAGCAGTCTCCCAGATACGTCAGGGACCATTTCTACCTTGCTTATAGTCTCTTGTAGATGATGAACATGAATATACAAAACACCATAGCTGTGACAGATGTCTTAAACAAAGGGTCACAGTTAGTTGGCAAGAAGTTATTATGGTTTATCTCCAAATTCATTATGTGCACACACACACCTATTGGCTGATTTCCCAGTCCCCCACCCTCCACCTCAGAGGAAGAGCACCACCAAACAAAGAACAGCAATGCAGCACATATATATTTATTTTCATTCCTAAATCTCAAGAATTTACCTGATAAGATGTCAGCTAAGGCTCAGCCTTGGAGACTGCACTATCACAGCACTTTTTGGATGAATGCCTCCAAGAACTCAGTCTTGTTTTTTAAACACAGAAATAATGATGATGATAATTGACAAGGACAGCCTGAGGTGATTCCATAAATTCTTGTTATGTGAGGTAGCAGGTACAGAAGCAACCTTGTCTCTTAGCTGTCAATAAGTGGCAGATACCATGGCATCCCTTTATGTCTAGGAAAGTTCCCAACCTCCACAAGGCCATTACCAAAACAAAACAACTCACTGCTATGATGCTCAGCCTCAAACATGGGCCAGTCACAAGTATGCAGACTTACTGCACATGTATGTTTTGCATATCCTGCTGTACAATCTATATAATCCGTAGCCATCAATTTATTGTTCAAATTTCAGGGTATAATGAAGGAGTTTGAGTCCCACTACATGGGTTTGCTGGATTCCCAGCACAGATTACCATTTTGTTTAAGCATAGCCCAGTAAGCAGCAACTCACTGCCTGCATAAGACCAAAGAGACATTAAATATCTAAAAATTAAGCCAGGAAGTGTATTATACCTCAACAAAAAGCACAAAACCAATTTCTTACTTGAGTGATTGTTTATAAAGGTCCAGATGCAAAGGAGGGAATTATAGCTACCAAAATCACAAGGCATCCCCAGGAAATGTTTGGGCTTTGCAGTTGCACAGATGCCTGTAACATACCCTCCCCTTCTGTTAAAGATGCTCTACAGCAAAGGAAAACAGCAACATTCAAAAAATTGGAGACAGCAATGCTGTCAACTTGATAGGTGGCAAAGTAGAGGGAAAAGGACATCCCTCAGACCTGAGCTAAACCAGAGAGCAGACATGGGCTTGACTTCTTTTTCTTCTTTCTAAACTTACTGACCACATTTGGATTTCTGGAGAGAAAGTAGAGTTTCATCACAAGCAAAGCCTGGGCTAAGGGTGAACTCAGGGTAGCTGCTGAACAGCTGGCCTTCCTCCCCTGCAGAGAAGGTGATACTTAACACCAGGGCATGGATGATTTGCAGAGCCAAGCCTCCCTGTGGTGGTGATGCAGGGGAGAAAGGGTCTGCTCGGAAGGTGTTTTCCCTGTGAGCAGTGCTCTTTGGAAAAGCTCTTTGGCAAGCAGCAACAAAATAAGGACACAGCCCTGAGGGATCTGAAGGGAGCAAGTAAAATAAGGGCGATGAGATGAGCCACTGGTAAATATGTTGTAATATAACAAAGACGGGAGAAAACACCTTGGGGGAAGGTGATACCAGTCCCCAGACTAGTTCCTGTAACGGACGACTTCCCACCAATACAATGTGGGATCTACTGAGAGAAATGTGGGGTTGCTTACTGGCCATGAACAAATGGCTTTGCCCATGTTCCTGAAAATGAACACATCAGTGATGTGTTGCGAAGGTCATGAGCTAAGATGGCCAGCTTGGCACTCATGCCAGAAAGAAGGACTGCCCTGAAGTCTCCCACCAGGCCTGCTTCCTGCAGGTGAGCACAGGGGTCAGGTGAAGTCACAGGTCGAGGGAAAACCAGCACTACACAGTTCCCACTCCAGCCTCCCTCCTGCAGGCTTCAGCTGTCTAAAATCAGCTGCCTTTGCTGGCAGCAGGCCAGCTTGCCTCCATGGAGGAACCAGCTCCATATGCTCGGCTGACAAAAAAAACCCCTAAAAAACACTTTCTTCAGAAACACCTAAGTCTTTGGCTTTCCTTTTGTTTCTGTTGGCTTTAGTCCACTCTTAGTCATCACTGTGGTAGCAATGGCATCCAAAGCCTGCCCTTTCCTATTCCCCACTATGGATGCAAATATTAATGGTGCACAGCATAACAAAAATAATTAACAGTTTCATTTTCAGAGCTGTGTAAATATTGACCATCTAATCTTCACAGCAAACTGGAAAACTAGTTACTGTCTCCAGAACCCTAAATTACACGATCCTGGAGCTGGAGCTCCCTAGATCCTTCCCTTGGCTGTTCTCCTGACTCTGTGGTAGCTCTTCAACATACTCCCTGCTCATTGTTCTCTTCATAAAGTGACACTGAGCTGTCTTCTGAAGACCACTTTGCTTTTCTCCATCTCTCTTTCCCTTTTTGAAGTGAGGGACCATCACCTCTCCTTTCTTCAGTCCTCTGCTAGTTTGTCCATTTTGGCTGTACACTAAAATCACAACAGAGTGGGAGGGGGGTTACAATGGGTGCACCACAAGTCAGGCTTGGACTGGGGCTCCTCAGACATTGCTACAATGAAAAATTGGGTGTACCCATTGGAAAGTAATCACAGGAGTCACCTGATACAGGGTTTTGGTCATTATTTTCTTGAGGTGTTTTCTCCAAATATTGATGTTTCAGGGAAACACAAGAAATATATTTAACTGCCCTTAATTCTTTTGTGCAATTTCTGCCCCAGGGTGTTAGACACTATTACTGTGTGCCGTTAAATATCTATTGGGTTTATTCCACAGTGACTAAAATAATTATTTTTCTAGTTACTAAAGCATTTGGAGAGCTTCCAGGATGAAAGTGAATATAGAAATGCTAAATATTTACTATTCTAATAGACAGCCATCAGTGCTTTATGAACTATCCCATTACATCCAAAAAAATATCATTGTGATTTCACAAATGGAATCTTGAGAACATTTGCTTTAAATTGAAAGACTCTATTCCTGCTATATCAAGAACACTGTTAATATCGATCCCAGTGCTCTACAGAGCAAACTAATCTTTTCATTGTGGTACTATTGAAAATCTGGTCTAGTATGCTAGTAAAACTGCATCTTTCAAAGTTACCAACACTGAGAAAGCAAATCGCTACATTTTTCATTAATTAAAAATGGCTTATAATAACATTAATGATCTTTTCATCAGAGTACGTAATTTAGGTAATGGCAGCCTACCCCATTAACTTCCCCGGCTTTACCTTGGCCTTCTAACTCCTCCAACTGGTTATTACCTAATTTGTAAAGTCTCCCAAATGGGTCATTAGCTCTTAAAGAGATGTCTCCTGCTGTTTGGTATATACTCTAGAAACAGTAGGCTGTCAGAGAGTGAGCTGGTTTCAAAGTAGCTCTTTCTGGGGGGAAAAAAAAAAGTTAAAGAAATGCCAGATTAAATCAAGTTTGTGAAATGAATCATGGCTTGAAATATCCCCAATACATGACTAAGACATCACACAGATTTTTTTTTTTTCCCACAAAAGAGGACTGGCAGCAGAGCATATGCCAGCATATGTGCCCTTGTAAGCACCTGCAATTCCTACTGCTTCCAATCCCTAACAGCAATTGTGCAACCAGGCAGCCATCTAATGTGCTAAACTAGGAAACCAAGGAGAAAGGCTCACAGGGCCAGGCCCTGTACTCCTCATACAGAGACCTTCCCTCTCAGCTTCCCTAGTGCAAACTAGAAATTGTGAACCAAAGGTAGATTAGCCTGACACCGTAAGACCAGCAGCATTTGGTTCAAGTCCATGAACATCCAGGACAACACTACACTGACCAACCAATTAGTGATAATATCTGCTGCCAAGAGAGAAAAGCAAAAGATCCTTTGGCCTTTCTTGGCCATAGATTACATGTTCAGGTTTGTGGGGTTTTTTCTTTACAATATGATGTAGGGCAATGAGATGAAAAAAGTCCATGTGACTAAGTAAAAACTCTTTGTACTAATGCACTGATCCACAAGCTATTCCTGTCAGACAGAATAAGGGACCACTGGCTGGCAATATCTGCACTGCAGGAACTTTGAATGCAGAGGTGTTGAAGAAATTACGTGTTTCCACACAAAGAATCATAGCACCATAGAGTGGTTTGCGTTGGAAGGGACCTTAAAGCTCACCTCATTCCATTCCCCTGCCATGGGAAGGGACACCTCCCACTGGTTGTAAATCTCTCAGACTCTCTCCTCCTCTCCGTTTCTCTCAGTTTTACTTATTTTCACTGCAATCATCACCTCTTTCTGAAATTAAGCTACTCTGTACTAATTCTACCTGGTTTGCTGAAATGGCAACACCTATGTTTTATGCCCTTAGCAAGGACAAGACATGTGGTGTCCTCTGAAATTAAAATCAATGTCTCGTATGTCCCAGTATTATGTGGATCTGCAGAACATTAATTAACATACAAAAATCAACATTCCCACTGCTGTTTTCAAAGCAAACAAATAGCTCTCACTCAGTATGAAATTCTCAACTTCCCATTTCCATAATTTTCCCTGGAATAAGTCATGTAAACGTTGTAGGTACTTTGGTCACTATGACCTTTATGCAACATCAGAGGCAACAGATAATCCCTAGGCTGAGAAATAGGGGACTCTGTGATCAAAGACTTTCAGTAATTTTCCAGAAATTCCTTTTTATGTAAGAAATCTGTTTCATAACTTGTTCTGACAAATGTCACGGCTGGAGAAATTCTTTCTCTCAAGGAAGATTTATGTTCCATAGGAAAGTCTTTCTCTGTATTCTTCAGAAGAATGGATTCAACAAATACAAACTGCTCATTGATTTGTGTGTCTCCATGTTCCGCACAAAGAAATAAAATACAGGAATGAGAAAATGACAATACTCATTATCTACAGGTAACTTTTTGGCACCAAAATATCATCCAGTGTGATCAACTAGAAAGTGCTGAGGTACAAGCATAAAATGATGCAGTAGGAACTGGGTTTTCTGCAGGGAAACCTCTGTTTATGTTCTTCATGCTGGTCACAATGTTGGCAGGCACATCAATAGCAGCAGACGGTTTTGAGTAGGGACTGCCAAAACACTGCACGCAAAAGGTTGCCCCCTTCATGGGAGGATTTCAACTAGGATCTCTTGAGAGGTCAGGGCAACAGCTGAAATGTCACAGAAGACAGCACAGAGTAGATGTAATTGTAAGGATAAGCCACTTCAGGACTTGTCACCTCTGAACAGCAAAACAGAAATGAGAATTTAAGTCTCGTTAACCAGCAGCAACCATAAACCTGGGATGCAGCTCAGTTTTCCTCTGACTGGGTCACAAATGCCTTGGCAGCTAATGGGTTGATGACCCAAGGCTCAGCTTGGCCAAGGGCCACAACACAGATCTTCTGAACTTGTACTGATGAGGACTGAGGCCATCTGTGCTTTTAAGTGGGTTTTCGAGGGGATAAGTTTAGTCAGCCTGCAAAGGACAAATACAACTGCAAAACCTGAGCAAGAACAGTCAGTAAGGTCTTGTTTTGAGAATGCCTTTGAATAACTTTTATGCTCAAAGTTAAATGCTGCTTGAGTTCTTCCCTGAATGAGGACTGAATGCCAAAAGTATCAGACTTGGGGGGTAATGAGAGGTTGTCAGTTGACTCCACTGGGATATGGTACCATGTCTTGCAAGATGCTTTTTTTAGTCATTACTACGTGGATACACCTGAAAATAAGATGAGGGCTACAACGGAAAACATTTAAATGCATTCTGATCTCCAGGAATCAGCAGTAAATTTCAGTCTCTCCCTCTGAGATGGACCTGATGTCACGGCCGTATTTTTGGCTGTAGCATTCTTAAACTGCCCAGACACTCAATTCAAACTAAGGGTATTCAGCACTTTTACACCTCTGAAGAGAACCACCGTGTTTGTAGTTTGCATATAAATCTGAGAAAAGTAAGTCTTACCACTGAAGGATGATGCTCTAGGCAATAGAATATTCTTTTCTGAAGTCAAACAGCTGCTGCTAAATTATAGTTAGCCTCCTAAGGACATGGAACATTTTAAATCATAAATGTCTGGAGTGTACATAGCAAAGAATAAGTAATTTTGAACAATATGCATGACAAATGCAAAAAGTATTACTTAGTGACCTAGATTTTTAAAATGCCCAAGACAACATTCAAAAGTAACATGATCCTCAGTCTCTATGCTCATCTCTTTGGTCAGGCTGAATACCCCTATTACTGGTAAACAGTATGACCTGGAAGAAAAAAAAAGCCTTTATGCAATCCAACTGAAGACAAACCTGAGATGTTTTAATATTTGGTTTGCATTTCTTCTACCACTTGTGAGTTTTGCCAATTCAGTATTTTTATAATAAAATCCAAGTATCATTTGCTGATGAAAAAGGCATTGTAGCATATTTCCAATGCATAGGGTATTTAAGTCCAGGTAAAAGTAAATCAGCTATAAATTAGTGTATTTCACATACAAAAATGCTCTTTATGTTAACACTTTAGTTTACAAACTAGTCTCAAACTGTTGGCAATTTAAACAACCTGCACTTGGCCAAAAATAATACCCATCATTTTTTAGTTACTGCATAACTCCAACAGCATTTCTCTTTGTAACATGCTCATCAGACCAATAAGCACAGTGATCATTGGCTATTATCAGCTGGAAGTGGAAAATGAAAACAGCTTCAGTATTCCTTGTTCTTCCTTATTCCCCTTGTTTCAAGGAAGGCATAGTGGTTACTTCAAGACAACAGCTGGAGTTCTCCCCCCGAAATAAGCCCCAGCAGCTGGCTCTTGTGCTTTTGAAACAGCTTGCTGAACTATTTGCACCACTTGCATGTTCCCACACAGGAAAAGCCCCACTCCCATGTGCTGCAGTTGAAGACTGATGCTGAGCACCACTCAGCAGACACCAACTTACAGGAACTGTTTCTTTGGTCATGCATTGTTTAATCACAAAACACGACGGTCCATAATGGACAAGATTTTTCTTCATCCTGAGCTATGGCAACCCTTCCAGGTTATTCCAATGTTGGGCCATACATGTTGATGTACACCCCACCCTACTTGTCGCTGAGCCGGTAACACTGTCCCAACAGTGCCGGCTGTTGCAATAGGCACTCAATATCCATGTGAAGACATGTAATTATTTCCCTGTATATCCAGGGTATGGAGGGGGAGGGGGATACTGTATTGAAGTCTGTGGGGTTGGAGTATAAGGTGGAGGTAGGTCAGCTGGGTACTCCATTTCGAATTCATAACTGTATGGTGGTGGAGCCACTGCAATGGGAGAAAAAAAAGACATAGTTAAAAGTCTGTTTTTCAGATGCAGGCCTCAAGTGTTTCCTTGTTGAAATCCAGATTTCCACACAATTGATACAAAATCTCCTGGCAATGCACTCAGTTGTTTTTCAGGCTGCCCTTATACAGTCACTTCACATCAATGCGAGTCTTTGCTTTTTGCCCTTTCCTTCCCTTAGCTGTGTGCCACCAACGCTATGCTGGTAACAGTGTTTTGAATGTCTGTATAGCAGATGTCACCAAGGGAGGAAGGCTGGGTGTATACCAGATCCACTCCCTTCCACCTCCTTCAGCAGCAACACGGAATTTATGTTGCCCCAAAATGACAGGGCAGCCAGGGCTCTTGATTTCCACAGACCTCTCAAACACCCTCTGGATCCCCAGGAGATGTGTGACATTCCACACCATGGTAAGCACAGCAGCATCTCACCTCCCAGGGCAAACACCGGACATCCCACCATGGCTTGGGCTGAGGAAGAACAAAGCTTTCTCCTTGTTCATACCCATGGAGACATCTGAGGAGAGCCCAGCATTTGTAAACTGGGTCAGGCATTTAGGAGACAACAAAAATATTCACAAGCAGCTGAAAACATTTTCTCAACTACTTCTAGTCACCTTAGAGAAGACAGATCCATTCAGTGACAAAAGACAGTAAATGTTGCAGAATGACAGCATGGTAGGAACTGCAGGCTCCCATGTCAACATCCCATTAGAGCAGTCTCTAAAATTTTAAGGTCCAGAGTCTGCTCATGTGACTATGTCACTGTTAAGGTCCTGAGTCTGCTCATGTCTCCATTTATGTCACCACGGATGCTTTCCTGTTCCCTCCCAAGATGTCTCAGGCAGACTGGCAGTGAAATAGCACTCGCATACAGAGAAAACAGAAACCCAGGATGTTTGTGATGGGGGGAAGAGACTCAAATCCCAGTGTGCCATGGAAAGCACGCTCTGCTCTCAGAAAACTGGGCTGTTGCTGTGGCTGAGGCCATTCCTGTCCAAAACAGAGGGAGGGTTGGTCACAAGCCCTTCAGCCAAAGCCAGATCAGTCATTACTCCAAAAGTGTTCATGACAGCAGGGAACACAAAAATCATTTCAGAGCTTCCTCATTCTCTAAAATCTGCTGCTGCTGCTGAGAGGAAGAACTGCTCGAACTAATGTTTGCACCAGGAACTGGGAGCGTGTGGAGTCAAACTGCCTGGAGGTGGAGAGATAAGGGTGAGTCATTGCAGGAGCAGACTTGGGGAGGAAAAGGCTAGAACCTTGGAGTTTTCAGTTTGCTCTTGTTTTTACAGCTTGCAGCAACTATGAGTTTCTGAAGTAGCTCTTCAGCAATACATGGTTGAGAATATTGCTGTTTTCTGTCATTTCACATCTCTCTATGCAAAACAGTGTTGCAATTACAAAGATGATTATAGAAGCTTTCAGTTCAACTGGAAAGTAAGAGCATGAGGGAGAAAACAGACACTAAGACTGGCAAGTGTGATAAAGGAATATATAATAAATATTGCATAGATTGCCTATAAGTATACATAATCCACCTGGGGTTTGCTGCAACCTTTGCAACAAGAGGGACTATAAAGGCAGGGAATCTCTAACAGTGGGATGAGGGGACTTCATGCATGAAACACCTTTGCATTTTATTACTGTGAACTCTCAGAGTTATCCCAAGGCAATCGCTCCTGGATTTATAATTAACAATGTCACTGAATTGCATAAACATCATTATGCTGCTTCCAGGGTCTGCTTTGCTCTTCAACAATGCAGCCACTTTCATGTGCTAGGTGGGGAGTCCAGACAAATGAGCCTTGCAGACCCCAGCTGGCTCAGTGCCACCTCTTTTGGTGCTCCTGTTCCCCAGCCCCAGACTGGTGTGAGTTGACAAGTGTGGTGCAGTGGGTGGCTCTGCAACAAAGCTGGCTCAGATACAGCCTGATGTACCAGCTTGCACTCATTATGGACACAACTGCACTGCACCAGACCCACAAGGGGTCCCTGCTGTCCTCTGGGGTGCCCCAGAGCCTGTGACAGCTTATCAGCTCAGTGCCAGACCTGGTTTAGGCTCTCCACCTCCCCTGCTGCTGCCTGCGCCTAAAAAACCATTACATCAAACCAGTGTGAACCCACAGAGAAGACTGAACTGAGAACTCCAATACTCAGCCAACTTTGACCAAGGCACAACAGGCATCTCTGCACCATGTCCATGCCTGTGGCAGGAGGTTAGAACCAGAAGATCTCTAAAGTCCATTCCAACTCAAGCCATTCTAAGACCTATGACCACGCTCCAAATTCCTATCAGTTCAGTTTAGGCATGGTGCCAGGTGGATACAGAGAGCTATTTGGATCCAGCCCTGCATCCCAGCCAGCAGTCCCTCCTGGGACACACAGCACAGAACACCCTGCAGAGATGTCCATGTGCCTTTGTAGAAGTCATGGGGGATCCTGCAGCACCCAGCACGGTTCAAGAGCCCTGACCAAGTACCAGCCAGGTCAGGTTGCATTAGACCTCACATCACCACTTTAAGCCTTTGCACTCTGACCCACAGTCCTTATTGTCCAGGTTTTCCCCTCTCTGTGGTATGCCGGGCCCCCATTATATTGGACAATGAAAAGGAGCTGGCTACATGTGAACAAGAACAAATACAAGAACCAGATCACAAAAGAAGAACAACTGATCTGCTGCCAGAGAGCCTCTGGCTCAGGGAGGTCTGTCCTGCACAATGCAGCACTGCCCTGAGCGAAGACTCAACACGCTCCTGCAGGCACTGCAAGGCACACAGCTGTGTGAGTGTGGCACCTGGCCAGACCTCATTAGCCCACTGAGCAGCTGAATAAATCAGCCCAGGCACAGTGATGCACTGACAGACACTGTGCACATGGAGCTGTCCTGTGTTTCTCAGCAGGGAGCTGTGCTGTCCCCCTCTGGACAGAGAGGAGCCTCCTGCTGTAGTCACATCCCTTGCTCACTGTGGAGCTGTAAGTACCCAAAGGCAACACTCCTGCCATGACCACAGGCACTCTTGCAGGGCTGTCACACTGCCCCCTTACCTGGGTACGTGCTGATGGTGTTGATGTGCGTGGTCCGGATGACCCCTACTCGGGTCCCACGGTTGCTCTTCATGCACATGCAGATACAGATGGCAATCCCAGCTATCACTCCCATTATAAACACTATGCCAAAAACAATTCCAGCTATTGCTGTGCCTCTGCAAGAGGAATGGAAACATGCAGTCAGTCTCAGCCAAATAATGTTTACAAAACAAATTTTTTTTCTCAGGAACAGCTCATATTTAAGAAAATAAATGAATACTGACAACTGAAAATGCTGCAAATTTTGATCCATCGGGGCATGTGAATAGCAAAAGTGAATGATCTCAGAGACCAAAATGAGAAACACTTCCAAAGTTGCCTTTGCAATTGTGCCAGATCACTCTGGTTATTTACCATATATTAAATCCTCCCATTCCAGGGCCATTTGAATTTAACTACTTTTAAATACTATCAAGAATAATTCCTTCCCTCAAAGGCATTGGTATGATATTCTTTTGAAAAGAAAGCACAAGTTATACCCAGTAATATATTCCAGAAGCATCCATATGCATGCTGTGCTTCCACAGGAATACTGTCATTGTTTCATCTTAGGTCAAAAAGTCCTTCTGTTGTGCTTCTAAGCCCACAGATTAAGGAGAGCCTCCTCTTCTCCAGGATGAGTGGCACGAAGCAAAGCGAATGCCCACTCTTTCACACATCTGCCACTGCAGCCAGCACAAGTGTTTGAGGCTTATATGATTTCTTTTAAAATGGTCCAGAGGAAATTTAGCTCAGCCCCTGAAGTAATGAATCAGACATTCCTTGAAATTATAATATAGAGAAAGGAAAGAAAGCCTTAGTGCACTGACACACTGGAGAAAAACCTCACCAAGAGGCACTGAAGAGCTCCCAGGAATAGTCAGGGCAAAATCAGCCTTTCTGATGAACCCTACTTCACTCAGGTTTGTTGTCAGCCACAGGCAGTGAAGCATATGTTACATGAAAGATGGTATTTACAGCCCACCCTTTTATGAAAAAAGCCCAGTGACTTGCCAGAAATATTCCTACTCTGTGCATCTCTTCATCTCCCAGCAAAGTCTTCCAATAGCAACCTTGCTGACAACCTTTTCACTGGATATTTAATCAATCCAAACTGTTAGTTTGTGAATGTGAATAAGCCCCACTAGGAATTACTGCAATCTATAGAATAAAACAAGCTCTGCAATACTAAAAACATTAAAAGGAGTCTAAACCATAGCTCAGCTCCCCCATACAGGCATGGAAACACATAGCAGGCCCAATTTTCAAAATGCTGATAGCCCGTTGGCTTCCAAACACTCAGCAAGAGTCAGGATGAACTCAATAGCTGAAAAACAAGACCTTTTGTGTAGGAGCCTAAATATGAATTTAAGAGCTTGTTTTTAGGCCCCAAATATTCAGGAACTTGGCCAAGATTTGCAGTACAATCACTGAATTGTACAGCATAAGTAAACACAGACCACTTGCTGTCTTACTGAAATACACTTCCAGGGAGCTAAATTGTTCTCTGCTGTTATGTAGCAATGAATGAAGAGTGTGCAGGGAGAGTAAACCTGCTAATATTTTGCAGAATATATAAAGACCTATTTTACAAAAGCTTAATCATGACAGCAAACACCTGGCCATAAAACCAGCAGCTCAAAACACTGATGTGCTAAAGTGTTTGGGTATTAACCACCATGAGTAGCTGAGGAACACATCTACAATAGCTCGCATCTAACAAAAAAGGAAGTATGATGCTCTTGGAAGATGTGATCAAGAGACTTCCAATTTTCCCATCCTGCTCTCTCTGGGAACATTATCACTACCTTGAGAGAAACTGCCATATGAGACAACAGTTTGGTTCAGGAGACACTTTAACACAATACTCTCTCCATTCCAGAAGGTTTTCTAATAATACCACAATTAAAAAATCACAGCATCTCTATTATAAACAGCAGTCATTAGCTACTGCTCTTGCTCCATCCCCTTAGTGGATGAATTATGTGAGCTCTGCATCCCAGAGTTGCACTTACACTGAAATAATCCCTCTCCCAGGTGGATTCCCAGCAGCAGAACCAGCCACTGCTGACCACTGGCCTCCTGTCCTAAATTGCACTTCTGCTTTGTTTATGGTCCACTGCTGCCCGTGCATCCTGGGCATGCTCCTGCATCCCTGGGACACTCTGCCTGGCTGATCTTCTCAAATCCCAGAAAACACAATAGTTTCTTGCACTTCCAACCAGCTGCACCCTGAGGAAAACTCAACCTCCATCATAAAAACTCACAGAAGTGGGTAACACGCAGCACATGTTACCTTCCCAGTGCTAGATTAAGATTCCTGGATTAACAAAGCCCATTTTAAACACAGTTTTAAAACTGTTTGTCTCAGCTGTCTCCAAAAGCAAAGGTATCCTGTTTGCTCCAGAAGTGGTCAGCCAGATGCCACGTGACATCTGCCCTGAGAGATATGCTGCACTCTTCATGGGCAAGACAGCTGTAGAAAGTCCCTCTGCATCTGTCTGCATCTGAAGGCCTCTCAGCCTAAACAGAACTATACTGAAAAGCAAAAGCCACTTCTGCCAGCCTAGCAAACCCAGGTCAGCAAGTAAAACAAGGAATTCTAAGGCATTCTTTTGCTGATCCTCACCATAGCTACTGCTGGTATAGCCATGAACCAGAAACAAAAATGGTCATCAAAGAAAATATTCACCAGCTGAGCTTTGCTGACAAATCTGGCCAGTGCAAGTCTTGCTCACAGTTCTGAAATCAGGACAAAAAAGCGGTTTAAATAGGCAGACCCACTTCTGCCTGTGGATTCAGGTTTTCACACTGCAGTGGTAAATTTAGACCACCTATGGATGGTTACGCAAAGAGAGCCTAAGAGACAGAGCAAAAGATATAGGTCACTTTTAAAATCCAGTTACAGCCTGACTGAGTACCAGGACAGAGGTGCTCACGGGTCCCAGTGGGCTTCAGATCAGACCCAGTGCCACGCACATGAAACTGTTCCAGGAATCAAGCATTTGACTCGAAAAGGACCTGTTTGAGAGGACTTAGGGAGATGTACTCTCGCATATGTATATAACAGAACACATATATAACACTATGCCAGTCTCTGACAATGAGTAAAAATGTAAACCCACCCTGATTCAGAGACCTGCAGCCCCTCACAATGGCCTCCAGTGAAACCAGGAGCAGTCTGACTCCACACATCAGGTTGCACCTTCTCAGCACCAAATCCTGGCAGGACAATGGTCAGCCTCCATTTCTGCTCCTTGGGTTCTGCCCTAACTTCACATGTGGTATGGTATGGTGGTTAAAAAAAGGGAGAAAATATTCTCTCCCGGCCTTCTCCGAAGAGTTGCCTCCTCAGCAACTTTCTGGCACAGATAGGTTGGTTTCATTTTTAACTCACTGGATTTCTTCTCTGCAAATCTGTCCAGCCTCATCCTAAACTCATGCAAATTTTAGCATCCACAGCCTCACACGGCAAAGAGTTCCCCAACTTAACTGTAACAGAATCATAGCATGGTTAGGGCTGGAAAGGACCTTAAAGACCATCTCATTCCAAACCCCCTGCTGTGGGTAGGGACACCTTACAGCAGACCAGGTTGCTCCAAGCCTTGTCCAACCTGGCCTTGAACACCTTCAGGTATGGAGCATCCACAGCTTCTGTGGGCATCCTGTGCCAGTGCTTCACCATCCCCTGAGTAAAGAACTTCTTCCTAATATCTAATATAAACATGCCCTCTGTCAGCCTAAAACCACTGTGTGCCTGACAAACTGTGCCCTCTGGACTATTCTGAACTGAATGCCCAATAGTTTCACGTGAGGCTCCCAGCCTCCAGCTCGTCACCCACCAGCAAGCCCTTCCTTCTGCATAGTCCATGGTTTTACAGACCTTTAGCATCCCCCCCCAGCAGCCAACTCTTCCATATCCTGTAGGAGCCCAGTATCTCTTGGTTGTTCTGCCTACAGAGGGACCTCTTCACGCCTTGATCACCCCAGCCACCCCTCCTTGCACTTTTTCTAAACCTCTTCTGTTGTTTTCTGAGAGCTGCAGAGCTGCACAGTAACATTTGTTGTATTCTTCACTATTTCCTTCCTAAATAATCCACAATATTAGATTTATTTTTTTTCTTGGTTATCAAACAGTGGGAAACTAAGGTTTTATGGCTCTATTTACCATGGTACCAAGTCTCATTTCTGGGAGATAATGTCCGTCCAGAGCCCACCAAGTCTTGTGGGAGTTTGGGTTGTTTTCCCCTGGATGCATTATGTAGTATTTACAGGTCCTGGATTTTCTGATACAGTGCCTAGACTTGTGTCCTCTACTGGAGGACACAGGCTCAAAGTAGCACAGGTGAGCTTGAGCCACCGGTTTTGCCAAAGCCCTGCTCACTCTATAATACTGTATCAATTTAGAAACTATTATTGCAGAGGGGGCAGTGCTCTGCATTTATATTGGCATAAAGGTCTCTTCATCCTGTAATTGCTCACGTTAGCAATTTTACAGCAATTTGATCGAGCATGGCAAGTTGTGAGAAGCATGTGAGGATCAGTATTCCCACTCTGCCTTCGCTATATTCATTACCATATTACTGCAAGGAAGACACGCCATTCTCAGTCTTCTCTTTGCTCAGCTGATCTCTTCCATCTCATCATCTTTCCTAATTTCCAGTACTTTATTAGTTCTCCAATTAATTTATTGCCAACTCTGTATCTATGATTTGCTGGCACTGCATCTCTAGAATAATATTAATAACAATGCATGCAATGCATTTTGGAATACTACTGCTAATATTAATAAATGCCCTTTATTTTTTTTCCCCTTTCAGGCATTCAAAAAGAAGCTGATAAGGGATTTTTTTAAACTCATTCTCTGAGATAAAATAAAACACAAAAAAATCGATGATCTTTGATATTCTGATCCAGCCATTCATGTTTGGGAAAAAGTACTCCTTGGACTCTTAATCAGACTTGATGTGATTTTGGAGAGAGGCGGTGTTGGGCTATTTATTTGATTTGGTTGGCAAACCCCGGGTTACTTGGACCGACAGCAGAACTGCAGCAGGGTCACGTGCCATTTCCTCCTGCCTCCACCAGAGCAGGCAGGCCTGTTCTGGAGGGTTTGCCCCTCCCCACAGTTGTCCCTTTATTTTCATAAGGACAAAACCACCCAGTGAGTGATCCTGTAAGAGACTGGCTTTGCTATCCAGGGCATTTTGGCTTCACAGTTCGGGTACCTTGAGAACCTCACAGCAAAAGCTGATGGAGGAGTAGCTGAGTCAGCCAGCTACCCCAGGGCTGAGCTAGCAGCCTTCTTACCACAGTTTTACAGCCCTGGAACACAGACACCAGGGCAGAGTGGACTAAAAAGCCATCCAAACTGGAAATCAGTTAAGCAGTCAAGAGAGCTGCTGCCTCCTGTTTTAAATCAAGTGAATAGTTTACAGTGGCAACTCAAATGGACCAGGCTTGCCTTTGAGGTTCTATTTTGCAAGGCGTACTTAGACAAAATTCCAACTAGTACTTTCTTAAAATATACTTTTTACCACAGGGAGGAAGGTGATGATTGTCTGCTTCTGTAAACAAATCCTGTCTGCCTATGTTAAAACTGGGTACAGACTGTACTTGGACAGTATTTCCCTTCTTTCACTCCTTATTTTCCTGTATTTAAGGTGTGTTCTAAATGTCTAATTCCTTCCAAATAGATTCCTCTGTGCCATTCCCTCTCTGCCTTGTTATATTTGCAGGACTATTAACTCAAGCACCAAAATACCTTGAGTAGCAGCTGTACAACGAAAAGGTAGTGGGTATACCTCCCTTCTCCCAGCTCCATGTGGACAGGTCACTGCTCTGAGACTGCTCCCTGTTGTTAAGCTACATAGTCTTGCACGGGGTTAAAGGATATGCTGCCTTTCAGTACTGCCAGGGCCTGAGCAACAGGGTACCTTCTACAGCTTGTTAAAAGGCTGCCGAGCCACTGAAGCGTAACTGTGGCACACTTGCAAAACCAGAGAGAAATATCATATTAACTGTGAACCCAAAGGATATGTAATTACAGCTTGTTCTGGTTTGGCCTATCATCAGACAGACTTTTCAGACAATTTGCCTTTTGAAAAATATGTACACATTTTATACTTGCTTCCCCTGTGCCAAACCATACGCTGCTCTCCACAACGCACTGGCAGAGGTGCTGCTTGGCCAGCAGTGCTGCAAAAGTGCTTCAAATTAGCAATCCTGGAAAGGCCATGGCAGCTACCACAGTAAAAGGAGCATACAGAAAGTGAGCTCTTGCTCTAGCTGTTCCCCCTGCCTGAGATCCTCCTGCACCCCTAGACAGAGGGGTTAGAGGGAGGGATGCCATCACTTCCACTCTGTTTATGACTCAGTGCAGGCCTGGCCCAGAAACAGTTTTACGGACAGAGGGAATGATGCATGAAACAGAGCTGGGGGGAGCACACTGAAATATAGCAAGCACAATACTTAATATACAGCAGTGTTAATTGATCACAGCTAAGTAAATACATTTTGATCAGTCCCAGCTTGTCCAGCATTTTCATCAGACCAACATGTGCACACATGCAGATGCTGGCTTTGAAACCCTGAGTCTATCTGTCTGGCAGTTCCAAAATTTCAGAACATTGCCAGAATCTGAAAAAACCCAACCCAACAATGCTGATTTGAATTAAACCAAGAGATTAAAAAAAAAAAAAAGGTCAGAAATACCTAAGCAATGCAGGGGAAGTTCTTTTTTTGACCTTTAATGTGAAAGAATTCGGATTAAGGTATTGCAAGGTTTCCAGTTACCACTTTTCACCCTCATGCTCTCCTGCTGTTTCTCTGTCCTTGTTTTGCAGC
Source organism: Corapipo altera (assembly GCF_003945725.1). Classification (NCBI taxonomy): domain Eukaryota; kingdom Metazoa; phylum Chordata; class Aves; order Passeriformes; family Pipridae; genus Corapipo; species Corapipo altera. The sequence goes on along the minus strand of NW_020884898.1, from coordinate 5,196,572 downwards.
AGCTCCTCTCGCCCCACCTTTCCCTCTCAGACATCCTGTTCCCTGCAGTCATGACCTTCCCTCGCTCTGTAATGTGCTTCACATGCTTCCCTGGAAAGGAAACAGAAGCCATAATGCAATTTCCACTTTCCAAAACGTTCCTTGCTGTGCTCAGAAATTCAAGGCCCAACCTGATGTTTACTTAAATAGAAAAACATGGCACAACTGTACCTAACACAGCCTTTACTTTAATGTAGGGATATTTATTTTTTTATGCCAGCAGTCTTGCAGTGTTGCCTGAGCCTACCACATAAAATACTTTCTGTATCAACAGCAATGGGAGAGGCTGAAATTACTGCCCAACTTCCAGCCCTCTGAGCATCAAAGCACGAGAGGGGTCAGGATGAGATGGTGGGCTTCCAAGGCAACCACAAAGTTAATAAGCCCTGGTTATAGCTCACTTTTGGCAACTGGGTTACTGAGAGTAGACACTTAAAAGAATCCAGAAACATTATATTTCTAGTAATTCTTAACATGCTCTTTCTGACAGTGATTTTATTTATACTACCTTCTGCAAATGCTTGCACATTCCATGAGCTCAGTCCAGGTGAATCCTGCAGCTCCCCTTAAGGGAAGCTCTTGCTGTAGGAGCCTGACTTACTATTGTGACTTCTGGACATCTTTACTTGTCAGATCCAGAAATCTCTGAGCTACTGACAGTCAATCCAGCCCAGTTTTACCCAGGCATATATCTAGACTGTATTTTACCCAGCCTGAAGCCAAGCATGTCAAGTCATGGTTGCCAGAAAGTGTGATGGCTCAGCACCTTTTGGCACATCTGCTGCCTGCTTTGTGCCTTTGTAACAAATCCCAAGGACAGCCTCATTTGATGTGATTTTGATGTGCCAGATTTTTGGCCAGTGAAACAAGCGCACAGACACTTAAAAGGGAAAGGGTCAAAAGACGGGGCTCTTAACTCTTGCTTTGTGAGGCAGAAGAGCACCAAGGCAGGACGGAGGTAATGCACAGATTAACTGATTTTAAAAAAGGAGGAACTGCAATGGCTGTTTGAAAAAGAGCAGTTTCTCAAGATTTCAAAGGCAATGGGTTAAAGAGAGAATAATATCTTGATATGGAAACCAATGGAGAGCTCTGTCATGCTCCAGGACATCTTCTGGGCCCTCCCTTAGTTTTATTGCTGTGCCAACAAGCAGGAGATATGTCTTCATTTTTTCTCGCAGCTCTACCTGTTCCAGTCAACTTCACTTGCAAAGTTTTGCATGGTGAAGGCTGGTCCTTACTGTCTTTAATTTTCTCCATGTAACAGTTTCCTTGACAGCCTTTTGTGTACCATCCAGCCACTACCACCAGCACTGCAGCATGAGCTTGTGTTCTGGCACAGCAGAGACCAGGACTGGGTGGCTCAGGGGGGCAAGGCTGGAAAAAAATTCCCCTGCCTGTTCCAGGTGGCAGCACTAACTCATACCAAACTCAACTGACCATGTATCTCTGGCTAAAATGCAGCAACTGAGTGAATCCAGGCAAAAACATATTATTTCCCCTGCCAATTAAATACTTTCTATAACAGGGTTCTCTTTGAGAAGCAAAATACCACTGAATATAACTCTAAGATGCAGCTCTTATAGGCTGTGTCCCTGGACTTTCTAGGATTCCTTCAGGGGCTACCAGAGAAGGCCATGGTTCAAGCATTCAGTCTCAAAATACTCTTAATGCAGGCAAAACCTCAAACCTGGCATTCATTCTGTGCTTCATATAAAATTTCATGCTGCTGGCCAAAGACCTCCTTCCCTATTATGGGAAAGTTGAGCCCAGCAGAAGCATTGTTTTCCTTCTTAGTAGTCAGCTCTGAAGACAAAAGTAGCCTAGAAGCCAATCTAGTAGCTTATGTAAATTGCTAAAACACGTTTTTAATATTGAAAGATTCTGCCTAAATGCCATGTAGCCCCTAAATAAACACATGGTGAGTCATTGCAAAGAAGTGCACCATCAGCTCCCAACAGAGACAGCCAAGCCAAATGTGAGAGGAATGAAGACCACAGAGCACAGAGGGACAAGCCACCAAGAAAGTGCCACAGACTAGATATTACAAAATTGACTACAGCTCTTTCTTGTGCAAACTGAAATAGAAGAGCATCATAAAGACTCTCATCCCTGAAATGCTCCCTGGTCATTCAGCCCATTTTTCAGGAGCCCACCATTTTCCCTCAAGGGGGATCACAGATCTTCCCCTGGCATCTTAGAATATATCCTCATAATCTATTTAAAACCTAAATGGTACCTCAGATCATCCAGAGCAGCTTCTTTTCAGGAACACACTGTTTCTTCCTAAATTGCCTCTCTCTGAAATAAATATTGTCCTGGGAGAGATCAGGACACACCTGAATGCAGCAGTGCCAGGAGTGCAAACCATAATTACCCACAACATCACTGGAAAGGCATCAAAAGGTATAAACAAATTGGAGGCTTTAGCTCTCTCTGCACCCTCTGGAAAGACCAGCAATGCTCCTGCTCCTTTTAATGGAATGTCGTGTGGACGTCAGCGTGGTGAGTGAGGGAGTACTGGGACCCACTTCCTGAAGCAGAGTCAGGGCTGGTGCCAGTTCCTGGTGACAACATCTGCAAATAGAAACCAGCTCTGATGGTGAAGAGCCAAACCTCTTCCACACATGACACGCGTCAAGCTTTGCAGAAACTGGAATTCACGGTCCTTTCCTAACTGTTAGCATTGCTTCAGCTCTTCTCTTTCACTGACATTAATGAGCTATAAATCACGCCTGAAGCAGAAGCTTATTAACTTTTCTCTTTTTTTTTTCTAAATTATTGGAGATTGAGGGAGGATGAAGGACAGAATTTTGCCATATGATGCAACAAAGAAGAGGAATATTGTAACCAAAAAATCCTTTTCCACAACAACAAAGTGAAAATAACATAGAATAAGACAAAGCAATAAAATATCTGAAAACAAACAGCTGCCCGCAAACAACACTACTTTATGGACCAGAAAAAAATGCCTTTTGACATTTTCAGAAATCTGATTCTCAGAACATAAACTGTGCCTCCAAAATGCATCTATGATTTATTAAATTTCAACTCAAATTAGAAGATTTTACTGCTTTTAGAATTCTATGTGTTAGACAAATGGCAAAGACGTAGGGGCGGGGTTGATATTGAATAATCTGAAGTGGTTCTTGAATGATCTGGGAGAAAAAGCCTGGATTAAGAGATTAAAAACCCAGCATCATAACTTATTTGATTCCATTTTAAAAAAGGAAATCATAAAATGTGTGCATTGCCTGAGTAACAGTGCAATAGCATTTTTAAGTGCACTGCTAGCTAGTATCGTATATTTTGAGACTAAATAAATCTATCTGAGCTTTGAATTATCCAGCAAAGGGATTTTTCCCTTATATCTTCCAATAAAAATAATAAGACACTGTGAGTTTAATTTTAGAAATTCTGATGCAAAGTGAAAGAAAAAAAATGGTTTTCATCTTCTCTTTCCATCTCCTTTTTCTAATGTACTTTAATATTCAAATCTTACCCCGTGAAAGCAATAAAAGAGCCTCTTCGGCATTCTTTTCTTTCTGTCAGATTTATAGCACCAATTCCATCTTTCTTTCTCATTCTCTCTTCCCAGGTGCTGTGTCAGAGCTTATGTGGGCCACAAAGACCCACTGAGGCTAAGCCAGCAGACATCCTGGCTCTAAATCACCATTTGCAAAAACCTACAATGAACTTGAAAGTATTTACATAAGTCTTTGCAGGATTCAAACCTTATCATGTAGCATAAGCAAATTATGGTTTTAGTGGCTTGGAATACCCTCATTAAGCATGCATGAAGTGCCATTTACAAATGTAAAAGGAGTTAAGTGCTTGGGTATATGAATCATTTTATGTTTCTGGTGGAAAGGACTATGAGTCAGAAAACTAAAAAAACATGAAAATTCAGCTGTAGTCACAAAAACACGCTGTGGCTCTTACAAGTTCCATAAAACGATGAAAGCTGCTTTATCTGAAGGCAGCTATGCTGAGGATGCAGAAGTCACCACACGATAAAAACGTGCGCACACGCTACATTAAGTACCGTTGAGCTAGGTTTGACCTCTCCCACCTCAGGAGATGACTGGGGGCTGGAGAAGAGCCAGTTACTGATGAGTCAGCAATAACTTCCCTTGCAAGTGCGTGAAATCCTTGCTCATCTGCCTGCACGGCCCAGGGGGAGAACAGAGAAACCCCATCGAGCAGCGAGGGAATGCGGACGGAGGACCCAGTCCCTTCCTCCCCTTGCCCAGGAAATGGGACACTGCTTACTCCGGTAGAGCTGTGCAGAAGAGACCCCTTTGCCCTGGTCCCTTCCTCACAGTTTTGGTGTTATTTTTCCTTGCTTTTTATGCTAATGAGATGTAGCAAATAAAGTGCCCTGATTTCTTTAGGCACAGAGCCTAATGCCTTTTCCCCTCTCATGCAGGGAAGGTGAGAACTGCCTTCCCTGAGGGCCTTGCTTGGAAACCTCGAAACAAACTCAAGCATATGCTTAGGTTTAAATATCGCAGTCCCAATGAAGCCAAGAGACTTCATGTGCTTTGCTGAATAAAAGCCTAAATCCACTGCCTGTCAGACGATTAAAATGTTATCCTTCCATTCCAGTTTTGCCTCAGGTAACAGCTTTGACGCTCGCTTGACTATTCGAAATGAAATGCTCTGCTCCCTCCTCTCGGAAGCCTGGCAGAAGGCTCTCCCGTGCTGTGATTATCACATTTGACAGTAGTAAAACACAACCGGGGACACCAAAGTGCAGCCAACCTTCAGGTCTCCTTCGCCATCCCGCGCGCTCTGGTAAATCCATGCCCTTTAACAGGGCTCCAGCATCCGCTGTGGCTCCATGAAGCAACAACGGCATCCACAAGCCAGGAGGGCTCGTATCCACGCAAATATCTCTGGCAGCAAAACCAGAGATGTAGTGACAATCTGAAGTACTTTGACAGAACAATCTGTAAACACAACACTTTGTGAAGCTTCCCTTGAGGCTTTAAGTAGTGCTGTCATATCATGACCCGCTACTAATCTAAACTTGACATCATTTTGCAACAGCGTGAAGGAAGAGACTGAGTGCTGTTATATGGTTTGCGAAATATTCAAAACTTCAAAAGCATCCACAACTTCTAACCCACATATTAATACAGTTTTCATTAAGATATATGCTCCTGGGGTCCATTTTTCCCCCCTGAGGATCACAGTCCATTACAGTCATTTCAGACACGTGCAACTGTTGGAAAGAGAAGACAGGTCAGTAAACAGCGTGGTCAAGCAGCACAAAAAATATTTCCTTAGGAAAACAGACTGAATTCTGTTCCTTGGCATAAGAAAAGCATGTACCCCACTGCCTAAAGGAGAATTACTCTTTTAAATTAAGAAATGTACTTTAGTGTGCACAGTTAACTAATACACTGAATGGGAATACTGTGATACATACAAGGATGTATACTCCGCCATACAGTAGCTCCTCAAAACAACCCCAGTCTGGAAACCATCACTTAAGAAGGGATGAAAAAGTTATTTCACAATTTTATATCAAAATGGCTCATTTAGAGTCAATTTAGAGGTATATTACTAGAATTAATGCACTTGTAGAGGAGGCTTGCAAGAGAAAAAATTCTCAGTGATCAGAAGAATAAGGCTGTGGAACAGCTTTCCAGTAGATGCAGCAGGCGTGAGCTACTGGAAAAGTGTGAACGTTGAGCTTAGCACATTTATGGGCTGCCTGTGAAAGCAGGAGCCTGGTTACAGTGACCTGGGAGTGCAATGCAAGCAAAAGTTCTGAATTCACAGCTAAGCTGCAGTAGGTATGAAAAAAAAAAATGCTCAAAAAAAAAAAACCACATCAAAAGGACTCACGTCTCTCTGAGTCAGCGCTAAGTCACCAAAGCTCTCGGAAAGCTCTGGGCTCAGAGATGGAGGGAGGGATCTAATTAGCAGCCTCCATTTCAAACTTCTCTAAAAAATTTTTTTTTTTCTGAAGCAGCTGCACGCATCAGCTGTTTCCATACAAAACACAGGAACACTCTTGCTTTAAGATAATATTTACTCCAGCACAGACATTTTCGTGCCACCAGGACAAACAGAGGTGAGATAGTACCCTTGGACAGGTCTCATGGCATAGGAGTGGTGTTCTTGGTCACCTTCCTGACGGTATCAGAAGCATGTCACAGACCAACCAGCCTGAACTGCTCAATTAAACTAATTGGATTGTACAGTAAATTTTCTGAGGTACAAAGTAGAATTATGCTTTCCAACTCTGGGGAAGACAATTGGTAAATGAAAGAACGGAGTGATGTGAAGCAAAAAGGCAGATGGTACAATAAAGTAAAGAAAGTAAAAAATGGGAATCTGAGAGCAACTACATTGAAGAACCAAAGTGGCTAATAAAAGAAAGAATTAATTGGTCCTCCCTGAGCTGCTGAGGATCTCTCTTCGCGCCTTTCAAACTTCAAAGGCTACTTGCACTCAAAGGCTGAGCTGAATGCGAAGGTCCTGACTCAACGAAACACTTCACCACTTAGAGTCAAACATATGTTTAAATGCTTTGTGGCACAGGGACTCCAGAGCTTAAGGGGAACGAGGAAAGCAGGAATAGAAAAATAAGTGGTAGAGACTTGGCAGAGGCAGCAGAATGTATTGTGTCTGGTACATGACATGAGCTAAAATGGAAAGAGCTGGGACAGAGTTAAGAATTAACAAGGTTTTAAGAACCAACAGTCTAGATGACATAATGGCTGAGAAGGTCTAATCCTGACATAAAGCTAATGAGGCATACTGATTTCTCTAGAGCAGATCAGAATTTCATGAGCAGTGGTGCTCCCCCTTCAGCAAGTGCCTCACTTTTCAGGCAATAGCCTTGCTGCTTCTCAATCTTTATGTGAATAGTGAACATTTCAACCAGTCTGAAAGTTTGGCACAGGTATGCTTTGGGAACAGGACAGCAATAGGGGGGCGATGGGAATGTTTCAATTCCAAACACCTCACAGAAGAGCATCTAGAAGTATGAGAAACACACCAGAAACCCATGGCTGTATCACCTGGCACACACATACTCCCATCACAGAATGAGATCCCGTCACGGGATGGCCACATGATGAAGACACATCTAGAGACAGACTGCAAAAAGACCAATGGAGAATGAGAACAGCAGTTCAGTCAGCTGTATGAATTAGCAAATTAGATGCTCTCGTACATGAGGACTTTCAATCACTGCACAGAAGCAATGCACCACCAGGAACAAGAAAAAAAATTTAAGACTTCAAAATCAGGAGGAGAGAAAAACATTATGGTGTATAATGAAGAAACTAGAGAAAACAGGGAAAAATATGAAGCTGTTTCATCTTACAGTTCTGATTTTCAGGCTTTTTGTAATGGGCATCTTACACTCTGAGAGGCTCTTCTGCAGTTTCACTATGACACACTTCAGCGATGCATGTATGCCTGAACAAAAAACATGACTTATCAATCAGGCTAATGCATTTTTATCTGCCTGTTTTTAATAGTACCCTCTTGTCTATAGCCCTGAATAGAAGGTGAAGTCGATGCAAAACCCATAAAGCAAGAGAATACAATAACTGGCGTATGTGACTTAATGGTGGAATTTAATGGATGTATTTCCTGCCATAAAAATGGACTTCTGCCTTTCTTACAACCTGCCAGCTTGTGAGTAATGAAGTTTGTGATCTTCTAGCTACTTAAGTAATGTTTCTGTAGTTTGGTTTTGTTTAGGAGTTATTTAATAATCCTTTTTTCCGCACTGTATTTCTACCCTGCTTTACCACATAGATTATTACAAAGAAAGTTATTTACAATTTCTTTTTTTCTGATCAGAGAACTCATGTGGATAAAGTAACACACATGCCTTCATGTTTTATAAGACCTTCATTTCAAACATCAGGATATCACTTGATTTTCATATCCTTCATCTTCTGCACTCACCAAAGACGGCAAAGCTCCTAACAGGATTGCGTCAAGGACAAACCACCATTATTTTTAAGAAGCAACTGTCATTTTTAAAAGTAAATATAAGATAGCAAAATAAAAAGTAATCTGTCTGTATTTCTAACATCTAAGTTATTTATTTTGGAATAACTGATCAGTACGTGCTGCATAATACAGTCATCACAGTAAGATATAAATACTACAGCTGCCAAAAAAGTAGAAAGAAGTATCCATGGAATCATTTCGGTCCCACTGCGCTTTCGCTTTCCATTATAAGCAACTTATCTTGAAAGGTGTTTCATCTATTTCAAAATGTTTTTACAAACCTCTAATTTCTTTAACGGGTTTGGGGATTATGACCCTCCCAACACAAGCCTATCAGATAATTCTCAGATAAACATCTGTTTAGAAACTGAAGGTTGTGCTAGACCTATTACCAGATTATGGGTGGTCTGGAGAACCTGTTGTAAACATTAACTTCTGGGATGCAGAGAAACAGATAAATTAAATCCTTCCATTTCAAAACAGTAATTTAACAACGTTATTTTTTCCTATTTTTCTCCCTTCAAAATCAGGGCTCAGAAGATTTCGAAGAAAAAGGTTTTCACTAGTAATGAGCATCTTAGCTGAAAGCTCACAGATTTAAACCATGGCATTCCTTCGTTCCTATTTAATTGTCAAAAGGAACAGCCATGTTTTCATTTTGCCTTTTCCTCATTTACCAATTGCACAGAGAGCTGTTTCATTTACCATACTTAGTTCCTTAGAGAATTAAACTCTACAAAACCAAAACTGTAAATCCTGATCAATCGTAAACAGTGCAGACTACCAGCAAGCAGTTAGGTCCGAACTGCAAGAGTTTAAATGTGTCAACAAAGAAGTCATGATCACACACTCTGCTTTTCCTAGTCTTACAGTTGTGCTGGATTTCCACACCAGACTGGGTTTTTGACCAGCATTTTGACCAGCATTTTGCACTGTGCTTCTGCTCAGCCTCAGTGAACACGCCATATCAGGGTGAAGGAAAGCAGGAGGCAGGGAGAGAGATGATCTCTTTCCCAGTTTCCTAAAGAGCCTCACCTCTTTTTAATTAATCAACATCATGCATATGTGACAATATTCACAATACAGAAAACAGCTTCTTCTTTCTTTCCAGAGGACAAAAAAGTTGTTCCAGATCCCCAGCTGGCTTCAGAGAATGTGGAAAATGACAAATATTAATGCAGATGGCTCACCAGCCAAGGACCTTGCTTGGAGGGTTTCAGAATAATTTCTCTTCAGTAGCCTTCAAATGACCCTTACTGTACTTCCTCTGTGCAAAACTATAGTCAGCGAGGGAAGAAATAGTTTCTCCAACTCCTACAGCACTGTACCAAGGAGGTACTGACACACAGCCCAGCACACACTGGAGCAAGGCAAAGTGTAAGGAGGAAGGAGCAGTGAAGATGAGCTTTTATGGACTGACCATACCCCCATTCCCCATCCTCCTGTGTCACTCAGAGTGGGAGGCAGAGTAGCTGAGGATGAAGGAATGAAGTTGAGCTTGGGATAAAGCCTAAGGGAGGAGAAGGGGGAAGGGGAAGGTATTCTAGTTTTTGTCTTGTTCCTCATCCTTCAACTCTATATTTAAATTGGCAATAAATTGAATAAGTTTTCCCCTAGTCGATCCTGTTTTGCCAGTGATGGTAATTGGCAAATGATCCTCTCTTTTTTTGTTGTTTTGATAATGTTAACGTGACTTTCAAATCAGGGCAGTAGAAAGTTCTGCCTCTTCCAAAATTTTCTGCTTGGTGAGAGCAAATACGAAGCAATTCCCTATAGAGATATCAGAACTGGCACAGACCAGCAAAGAATACATCATATTTAAAAATGTAACACAGGTGCTCAGAGGTTAAGCTCACCTATTCTGGTCTCAAGCTGACATGACATAAAATCAGTGGTAGAACAGCTTTTGTGAACCAAGTTGAGGGAACAGGCCATTCATTAAAATGTCATACTGAAACACTGGAGATAAGTGACAATAGTTTAAAAAGAAAAGCAAAAATAGAATTGAGGGGCAAAAATTTTCCTATTTAGCAGTGCAATAACATTTACAAAGATTTGATAGTTGCTGGTTAACCATCATTTCCGGAAAAAACCCGCACAACAAAAATATCCATGATTTAATAGGGAAGGAGAAAAAAAAGGCAAACCCAACAGCACAAAAGGAAAAGAAACATTCTCTGTCTATAAGGCTGAACTCAGCAAATACTGATGTACCATCTAAATTTATGAAGATAAAGCCAAATCACACCTCACCAATTTCTGTGCCCACTCTGTTAACCTTCTACAGGGAAAACTTAGGTGCTTTTTTTAGTATGAATGCAGCATCCTATTATATGGAGCTGTGAAAGAAAAAGTGCTAGAAGGGCAAAGCTGAGAAATGCAGCCAAGAAAATCATAGCCTAAAAGTGACAGTGGTGACAGAAAGATTTACTGCTGTCATGGGGCTAAACAGGGAGAAGTAGATGGTATTTAGTCCTTTTCCACCCTACCAGTCTCCACTCCTGGGGACAGGATCTGAGTAAGTTTGACTGAAGCAATCAAATAAAATGGAGATTTCATGCTGGAAGGGACAGCATGGCTGGACAAACCAGAGGTCAAAGGCTGGATTGCGCCTCCAGTGCCTGTTAACTCTTCACTATCTGAAAAGATAAATTGATTATTTATCCATTTACTCCTATGTAGCAGGTTTGCGTTGCCAAGATAAACACTAAAAATCACATTTTTTAAGTTGTGGAAGTTGATAGTGGTGTCCCTAACTGGGTTTTACAAATCTTGTCTAGAAGAGTAAATTGGCTTTATAAAAGCACTCCTGTAAGGTAAGTAAACAACAACCTTGTTTTACAAAAAAAGAGAAGGCACAAAGAGGTTGAACTGCAGCAGTTCCTGAAAAAATAAACCCAGGATTTCAAGTCCATGCATATATTACCTGATTCACACAAGCATCTATCTCCTTACTGCAAAACAAAGCTTTCTAATTTCCAAGTGGTTTACTGCATTGGTGTGAAGATACTGAAAAGCAGAGCTAGAGGCTTCCTCGACAGTCAGAGCACAAGGATCTGTACAGAAATACAGAGTCTGAGGCAGGCCATAGGATCCTTTCCTTTCCCTCAGCATATGCATTCAAAGGGACTATCACAGAAAGAATGTGCTCCAGAAGAGCTGAAGACCCCTCCAGTGATGCAGTCTGACTCAGGGCTTGAATTTCTTTCACTGATTGCGAGAAGTTCCCACCCGAAGAGGCTGACAGACACAAATAAACATACAGCAGTTTGTGGTTACCAGCCAACTTCCATCATCCTTTAATTTGGATCTGGGCTAAATATGGACCAAAACTGAAGAAGTTATGGGTCAGGGCATTGATGTATAAGTGAGGTTGGCAACAAATAGAAAAGTGCAGCCCCAGAACATAGTACAGGTAGTTCCAATCTCATCCAGGCATTTCAGTTAAAAAAAAAAACACTTTGCGTTTATTGGATGCTTCTCCTGTCTCAGGCACTGTGGCAAAAAGGACACTTATTGAAACGCTAACCCTTGATGTGCTCAAAACAGAAGCATCCATGGCTGCAGATAAGCTACTGTAGCTGCTGGAAGTAGTAAACTTCAGGCATTTCCCCTCTTTTGTACAGTAACCCTTAGATTTTGACTGTAGGATGAATGGAACAAAGGAATCTAAGGCAAAGAATAGTGCTGTATGTTTGCTTATTGTGTAAAAGGGGGGAAAAAAAGGCCTCCAGCTTTCTTGGAGTCCAAATAAATACAGAATACTCCTTTTTCATGGCACTTAGTCATGGGGCAAGAAGGTGTGGGGAACGGAGTCCTCCACATGAAAAAAGGCATCTATCTTCTCACCTATCTGTTAATAAACAGGGAAAAAAATATGGTAGTACATTCCATTCCTCACAGTGTTTTTTACTTTGGTGTGGCCATTTGTATTCATGTGAAATGACAGTACCAAGCCTGCAAATAAGAAGGGCAGGAGATTACACTTCCTTTGCTCCTGTATAAACACGCACAATGAAAAGCAGGGGCAGGGGGGAGAAGCAAATTGGCATTCATGGTAGAAGTGGTAGGAAAAAGGAGGTTGTAATGCTTCCATGAAATTCTCATGGCAGATTGTAGAAGAGCATTTAAGCCCAACACCGAGACCTTCCTATGCTGAGATCCTGCGGGCCACGCATGGCTCTAAGCCCCTGTCAATCTCTGTGATGCTCCTTCTTTCACACAACTGGTGCTGTAGCAAAGAGTGAGTTCTTTGACAAGCAATAGGCATTTCTCAGAGCAGCATTCCATGCTCAGACCTTAAAAAAACAGGAGTGAAATGGTGGCACAAATGTAATGCAAGAAGACAGTACCCGCTCCCCTGGGAATCTTAATGGCACTGACATGCACTTTTGAGCCAGGGAGAAAAGCCAAGAGGGTATATAATAAAATATATTTTGTAGAACAAGTCTGATCAAAATCCCCACTAATGTGTTCCCCTCCTCCTTCAGCATTTCAGTTCTTTTACTCCTTGTGTCAACTTCGCCATGTTTCAAATAAAGCAGGAATTATTAATGCATTTTCCTCAACTTCAGGAACCAGGCAGGCTCTTGGCTCAGGACTTGGTGATTGGAAACAGTTATTTTACCTCTGCATTGAGTCTGTATGAACACAAAATGCTCTGGAAGCCACGATGGCATTGGCAACATAATTCTTTCCATATTATCTATGCAGTGTAAAACCAACCTTTTCTGAAATTCATTGCCTGTCAGGTAAAACTATCCATGCATTATAAATATCTCAGAGTTGGACACAAGATTACTGACTCCCTATTTCCTTTGTCATGGAAGCTCTGCATTCCTGGCAAACAATAAAAAAAAAAATCACACATCTCTCATAAAGAAAGACCTCTCAACTATGTTTTTATTTACCATTTCTGAGCACTGACTCAAAGTTTGGCATCAGTATAAGAGTCACTCTTGTTCTTCTTTCTTATCAAGTTCTGAATTTGTTTGCATTGTTCATAAACTACCTTCAAAATGACACAAAGAGAGAGCATGCTTCACAACAAGCACAACCACAGGACAAGTAACAGCATGGGTTATAAAGAAGGTACATACCAGTCATTCCTGGGGTAATTCCAGCTGTAACAAAACAAAAAATGAAGCTACTCTGAGGTAAGTGCATTAAGTTTCCCCTGAAATCTGTAAGGCTACATTCTGCTAACATTCTTCACACTTTTATAAGGCAAGACACAGTCACATTTGAGCTTTGCTTTGTCAGCTTTTTGAACCCAAGCTTCTCATTAACCGCCTTGAAAACAAATACTTGTTCCTAGCAAGAAATATATGCCTATGTACTGTGTTGCATATACGTGGTAAGGGGATTGCATCCTGGGCAGAACAGGGCTTCAGATATTCAGGAAAAACAACCTGAACCCATGCCAGGCTGTCTCTGGGTCCATGGTATAATCCCTGCCCACGAGGTTTGCTGACTATGGAAATTTTGGCCTTACTGTGTGCAGTGCCCAGATGGAGTCTGGCCCTTGGGGTGTCCACAATGGAAATCCTTCTGGTTATGGGAAGTTCCAGGCTATGGCACCAGGTCTGCACTAAGGTGGCCTATCCCTACCCTTCATCTCTATAAGCATAGCAAGAGAATGGCCAAAGATGGGTTTGACAGATAATACAAACACAGAATAGTTTGGGTTGGAAGGGATCTTTAAAGGTCATTTAGTCCAAGTCCCCTGCAATGGACAGGGACATCTTCAACTCAATCGGGTTGCGAAGAGCCATGTCCAACCTGGCCTTGAATGTTTCCAGGGGTGAGGCAGCAACCTGTTCCAGTGTTTCACCACCCTCACCGTAAAATCCCTTATATCTTATATCGTGTCTGAATCTACTTTAAAACCATGTAAATAATTTTTATGTGCTACCAGTGGGTCAAATGTAAAACAAAGTCAGATTTTGAGATAACTAAAGATAACTTGTAACATAGTCTTGTAACTATGTTCTTCTAAGTTCTCCCTCTGGCCATTTGGGAGTGTAACTATTCACCTGATCAAAGTTATTTTTAAGGGGTTTCCAAGGAGGTGTTTCCCGAGTAAGTCAGTCAGTATGATTTAAACTCTTGACTTTGTACTAGATAACAGTAGAGTGAGCAGGATAAAAATGCAGAACTAAATTGTGGAGCAGAAGTCAAGCTGGCAACTGCTGCTGGCATGGACCTACCAGCCATTCAATCCTCTGACCCAGGTGTATCAGGTTCTCCCCGCATTGTTCATCACATCCAAGTCCCTATTTCTTTCAAGGATTATATAAAGTACAATGACAGTACAAGGAGTACAATGACAACATTTGTACTAGCAAATTATGCAAAATATCACACAACACTTGCTTTGCATTTGAAAAAATGGAGCTAAGAGGTCTTTAAGGTAGCTTTTCATTAGTGAAAATACGTCCACTGATGCAGAGAAGTATTTGGTTTTCCCATCTCACCACTGTGACTTTTTAAACAGTAATTATCTGACTAATGCTCTGAAAGCTTCTGTTACCATGAGGGGATGGGCTGCAACAACAGCCACTGCTGACTGAGGCTCCTGCCACCTCTGCCATGCCTCCAGGAACACAGTTTCATGTGGAAAGTCTCTGGAGCTGTTCCAGAAAGTTACTCAAGTCTTTCAAAGTGTGAAGCAACACAAGGAGTGCTGCTACTGCCAAGCCAGTGCCCCCCAGCCATGTTACCTGAGCTGCAGCTGCACTTGTGGCTGTGGGGAGCAAACTTTGCAAGGGCAAAGAGTCAGGTGAGATGGACTTGTGGAGAAGGACAGCCATGCAACTTCAGTGCAGTGTGAACATGTGGTTGAAGCTATCTTGCACATTTATGTTCTCTCCTCACTTTGTCAGGCCCTAAACAACTTGCCTGGGGGAGCAGGGAGGTAGGAGGACAGCGGAGAAGATGGAGACCAGGGCAGTCTGCAGGAAGGCACAAACATGATTGTCAGAAGAGGAGAAAAGATCTCCTTACATGCAAAAGTTATTTTCCATTCTATTCAGAAAATTTAGTCTTGTATCAGAAATCCCTTTTAATACATGTCACTTTCCACTACAGTTTTGGCAAAAGTGATTTTTCCTTCTGAGCAGCGTTTCAGGATTATTTTTGTCCTGCTGGTTTCCACATTTTGCCAGGCTGATCTCCTGCCAGGGCTGCTGCTGAGCTCCCCGCCCCTCCCATCCTCACAGGACCTCCGCAAGTCCTGCCTCTCATCTCAGGATCAGGAGCAAGGGGGTGACCTGCACAGTCAGCCCTGGGAGAAGCTGACCTTTAAATGCATCAGCCAAAGGGAGCCACACCACTGCTAAGAAGGGCCATCAACAAACCACACTCCACTGTCTCTCTCATGTAACCTTTTGAAGTCTCCAGAGAAAGAAAAAACCTCTCCTTCCTGCCATGTTCAGTAGGACACTTCTTCCTGATGACCCAGGCTGAAATAAAACACCAGAACCTACTCCAGCACCTTGCAGAAGTGGAGGTAAATGTAAACCATGCAATGTTCTTCCAGGGATAAAGTCACTCAAAACCCAGAAAAGCAAGACCAGAATTTTCCATTTAAAAATTATGCCAGGATTTGTAAACCTGGTAGAACCCCAGGATTTTTGCCATCCTGATTCATAAATCAGGGATTTCCATCCCAAGGGTAAAGAAAGGATTTATATTTGAAAGTATATTTAGGATTTATTGGCAGGATTTGTACTGTAAGGGCATGGAAGGATTTGTACATCCAATTTCTGACTTATAAAAGGTTTTGTGGATTTTTGTGTGCTAAATCCAATTAATGTAATTTTAATGTCATGATTTAAAATCAGGTGATCCCGCCCCCCACATTTTCAACCACGGTTGTCTGGAAAAGCCTCAGCTGGAGCTGAATATGCCCTGAAGGAAGCTGCAGCCCATGGGCAGGACTCCAGGTTCTGGAGCAGGTTTGTCCTAAAGGACTGCAGCCCATGGAAAGGCCACACTGTAACCTGGGAAAAGTGTGCAGAGAAAGGAGGTCAGAGAGGAGCTGCTATGGACCAAACACAACCCTCCCATCCCCAAAGTCCCTCAGCGCTGCTCAGAGGAGCTGGGGATGAAGGAGTGAAGTTGAGCCTGGGAAAAGGGGGATGGCAGGGGTAAGGTTTTTGTCCTTGTTACCATCCAACACCAATCTAACCGGCAATAAATTAATTTTCCTCAGGTCAAGTCTGTTTTGCCCATGATGGTACCGGGCAAGTGATCTCCCTGTCCTCAAGATAACCCAAGGGCTTTTTCATGTTATTTTCTTCCATCTGTTGAAGAGTGGGAGTGAGAGCGTGGCTGGGTGGGCATCTGGCATCCAGCCAAAGTCAACCCACCACAGAAACACAGGAGGTGCTGGCACAATTCAGGCTGCTGAGGTAGCAGCACCCGTGCTATCCTTTTTCCCTGAACAAAGTTTCACATTTCATAATTCTTCCTTGCCAGTCTGTCAGTATTTTTACTTGCTAACCTAATTACGAGTTTACATTTTGTAGAAAAACAACTACTGCTGTGTTCCTGATGTTTGAAACAACTAATGCAAGACAAAAGAATTCCAAGTACTTAATTATCCACAGAAAATGAATTGAATTCAGTAAGGTTAAAAGCAACCAGTATCACATATGCACTTGGATTTTAACCAGTCTGTTTTCTGCATTCAAAGTTGCCAATCAGTTTCTAAGTCTCCTGTGTCAGCAGCTAGAACGACCTGTTTCTTTTCAAACAATGAAAATAACCTTTAAAGAAACCAAATTCCAACTTCAGGGCCAGATATCTGCAGCGTAAGATCAGGGATGGAGGCCAGGCCCTGCCAATCTGCATCTGATAAAGATTTGCATAGAAATGCAGTTAGTGAAGCAAGGGACTAAATATCAGGAGAAACAGGCTGTGAGTGGTGATACAGTTCCATCCCTTGCTCATTTAAAATGTTTGGACAACTCCCTGCCTCTCATGGTGCCTCACTGCAAACATGGGGGAGGGTGGGGGAGAGAAATTATTTTCTGCTACTTCCAAAAGGAGCTGTAAAGCAGTATCTGGTTCCTAGCAGCTTTGGGATTGTGGGCAACATGAAATGTGGAGGTAATTCCAATTTAATTTCACCCTTAAATTCCATCAAAGCGCATCCAGTAAATAGGGAATATTCTTTATTATGACTAACAGTACCATAGGGTTTCAACTAAGACTATGAATCTACTCAGCCAGGAAAAAAGAAAATAAAAAAGACTGTACACACACGCTCACGAATTTGGGACCACTTGATTCCTTCAATGCATTTATAGGCCAAGCTGATGGTAGCTTGCCCAAGGTTGCTTGGGATGTCAGTGTCAGAGCCAAAAATTCACATGTGACTTTCACTAGTCCTCATCCAGCATTTCAACCCAAATTCTCTCCTTGATACTTTCAAAGAAGGAACCAAGAGGGAAGAAATCCCAGTATTAGCCGAGATAATTCTGATGAATCAGAAGAAATACAGTCTGGCTGGAACATGTGTTTCTCTCCCATGTATCAGAAACAGGGACAATGCAGATAATCCCCAACAAAC
Organism: Corapipo altera; assembly: GCF_003945725.1. Classification (NCBI taxonomy): domain Eukaryota; kingdom Metazoa; phylum Chordata; class Aves; order Passeriformes; family Pipridae; genus Corapipo; species Corapipo altera. The sequence continues at coordinate 5,178,970 of NW_020884898.1, read as the reverse complement.
CACTGCCTTGGTAAAACAATTAATCACTGACCTTATAAAGGTTTAACAGGATAAAAAATCCTGCTAACAGATGTACAATTGTACAATGCACAATTGTACAATTAAGTTTTATCTTTCAACAAAGAAACCTCATTTGTACTAAAATATTGGGTGATTTGTATTTTCTCTTTCAATGGATCGTTTAAGATTTAACAGATTGCTGAATAAATTGTTCAAATATGCAAATCATCTGGGCATTTTGTAATATTTCTCCAAGGGCTTCTTCCCAGTAGTTCTCACCAGATCATGCAAATTACTAGTGATTCAGAAGACGAAGCATTATAATATTTTAATTGACAGTGTTTATTTCAGCTCCAGTTCTTTCACATTTTCCCTCTCAGATAACTAGAAACACATGACCTCCAGGAATCCCCAGATTCTGTGGGGTTCATAACAAAATCAAGTATTAGCAGAGACGGAGTACAGGAAATTAAGTGGTTTATGTAGATAAAATGAGCTGACATGGGGAATACAAATAGTACTAAATTACACTATACAGTCTGCCCTGTACACCTAATTTCCATGATAAATTATGAGCTGTAATGGACATTAATGCATTCCTTGCACGGCATTCCCACAACTTCATTTTGCCTCTCCCCACATCCTGCTTGGGAGCTGGCAGATGGAGCTTCCCAGGGGTTGGGGGGCACCTCTGTTGAGGGAACAGTAGCCATGGGGCTGGCCATCCCCTCGGGGCTCAGGTTGGGGGCAGCTCACCCACCCACCCATGGTTCCACCACCACATGCTGCTGCAGCCAAACCTCATTTCCGTGAAACACTCCCGACCTGATGCTCAGGGAATCTACCTTTCCACCTCAAAGCCACAAAAAGGAAAGGAGGTTTTCTCCTTCTGTCCCATAAATGTCTCCTGAGACAGACTCTTTAATTACCCTATTTAACCGCCACCTGCCCAGAATTTGAACCTCTGGGCCAGAGAACTGGGAAAAAAAACAAGAGGAAAAAACAGGCAGCTTTTTTCTTAACGAGTCACGAACTTACCCACTACCTGGTGAAAAGGGCAATGAATTTGTAATTGCATTGCAGAGTAAGAGAGCAAGCACCAGAGCCAAAGGGCTTCCTTCCTACAGCCCTGTGAGTGCAAACCCCGCAGGGGCAGATTTGGGTCCGCTGGCTTCAGCATATGCACAGCTCCCCAGTGATCCACTTCAATCAGAATCCGAAAAGAGCGACTCCAGCCCTGCAGCATGGTGTGAGCTCTGCTACCTCATGCATTATTTCAGCATGAAATATTTATAAACTGGAGAACAGGGACAGCCTCCTTCTTTAAAAAGTGTAATGGATTTTTTTAAATGTATGAGTGCAACTTGTAAGAATCCGCAACTTGTTCGACGTCCTGGGTTTAGTGGCCCTGCCCCCACCCTTCATCCACATAAAAGGAGCAGAGATTTTACGCTGTAAACAATTTCTTTCTCATAATTGAACTTGGATTAAGTTATTTTTATCTCTTAGGGCTAATTTTGCTCTCTTTTACATTAACTCACAACACCACATCTTTATATTTTTTTTTGTAGAAAAGAAAAAATAACAGCATTTGTGTCATAATTATCTTTTCCTTGGTAGCAGCTTGTACTGAAACTAAAACGGTGGTCACAGTCTACAGTGACCTACTGTCACAAAACTGGTCCTTGGAAGGGCATAACAGACTGACAGTGGCAAATCTGACAACTTAAGGGTCAAACTAGTATTTCCATAACACAAAGCCGTCAGTGGAAAAAGCCACTGATAGGTAGATTCCCCCGTTCTACCAGATTACACTTATAAAATGTGTTACTCTGTTTTAGTTGGAAACCAGAAGATGGGACTTCTGCTGGTAAATTGATCCCCTGAGGGCACTGGGGTTCTTGGTGAGTGCAGAATTCTTACAGCTTGGAGTACTTGGGGCTGAGGAGCACAAATCTCTGCAAATTAACCTTCCACTTCCACGCGTTGCTCTGCTAATGAATTCTGCAGAAGCAGTTACACAATTGACCTGCTCTCCGTAGCACTGATGAAGCTTTATCCTTTTTTACCTACAGATTTAGAAATATTTACCAGCAGAGAACTAATTGACTCTCAGGAGAACAAACCCAATTTTACTTCCTTTGAAACATCAGGAATATAATTCCAGATGCATAGCACCTCACAAGCAGGAGTGCAGCAGTTGTTACCTTCTGGCATTTCTGAAGTAGTTTGATTACAGAATAAATAATTACTTTTATTTTTCACGAAAGATGGAGACATTTCATACACGTTTTTTGTATTTTCTATTTGGTACAATAGAGCTTAACTGATGTGCCTTCCACTCAGCCCTAAAACATGTCCTGTCCCTGTCAGCTGCTAGTGTATGCCTTAATTTATATTTCCTTCAAGTGTGCACTATAAATAGACTTCCACAGAGGTACCGTGTGTGCAGAGATCCTTATAAATGTCAGGACCACTGTGAATCCAGCCCAGGCAGCCAAGAGATGGGCATGGAGCTGAGCAACCCAGCATGCCACACAGCCTCTGCCAGCTTTCAGAGGGAGCGGGCAATTCCCAAATGTCCTGGTTTAAACAGACCACAAAAAAAGATTAAGTTCAGTGACAGAACACTAACAATTAGCTTTAACTTGGATGATCTGAGGAATTTTAAATTCCTGCTTTGGACACAAAAGGACAGATACACCACAGGCAGGTTAGCAGATGCAAATCCTTTGAAGCAACACATTTGCATTGCCTTGCTAAAGTGATAATAGGAGAGTACAAAAGTGAGTTGCTAAAAAGATTACACTTTTACTTTATTAAGTAGCTGTTCAGCCTTTAACCACTTTTCTCAGTACAATGCATCTTCCAGGAAATCAACTATTTGTTCAAGTTAATAACTTTTTTCCCATCTGGGGTCATCACTTCCCCTTTGGTCATTCATTCCTACAGAGCATCATCTGCTTCCCTGGCAGATAGTTCGATGAAAGGTACTATGTGGGGAACAAAACTCTATACTTCATTTATCTTGCTGGACATATCCTCACCAGCATCAACACAAAAGACTCCATTTCTCTATGTGGCACAGGCTGTACTAAGCCTATGCCGGCTGCTGCAGACACACACAGTAAGTACCTGTTTAAATTTAGAGAGCAATTACAGCAGGACCTGCAGACCAGGATAGTAGATATTCATGTCTGAGCAACATTATGCGCTTCCATTATCACCCTGCCTTTCAAATGGAGCCCTAGAGATGACAGCACACCGGCTATTTTTGCAGGTGTTGTCTCTGTTACATTCCACCTTCTTCATCAGCAAATTTGCTGATGATATCAAGCTGAGTGGTGTGGTTGGCACACCTGAAGGATGCCACCCAGAGGGACCTGGACAAGCCTGAGAACTGGGAATCTCATGAGATTTAACAAGACCAAGTGCTGGTGCTGCACCCGGGTCAGGGCAACCCCCAGTAGCACTGTAGTGTCAATCCAGGCTGGGGAATGAACAGATCGAGAGCAGCCCTGTCGAGAAGGACTTGGGGGTGCTGGTGGATGAGAGGCTGGACATGACCCAGCCATGGGCACTGGGAGCCCAGAAACGCACCCAAAGCAGTGTGGGCAGCAGGGGAGGGAGGGGATTCTGCCCCTCTGCTCTGCTCTGGTGAGACCCCACCTGCAGTGCTGCCTCCAGCTCTGGGGTCCCCAGCACAGGGAGGACATGGACCTGTTGGAGCGAGTCCAGAGGAGGCCACCAAGATCATTAGAAGGATAGAGCACCTCTGCTACGTGGAAAGGCTGAGAGATTGGGCTTGTTCAGACTGGAAAAGAGAAGGCTTTGGTGTGACCTAATTGCGGCCTTGCAGTACCTGGGGAGCCTACAAGAAAGATGGAGAGAGGTCATTTATAAGGGCCTGGAGCGACGGGACAAGGGGGTATGGCTTCAAACTGACAGAGAGTAGGTCCAGATTGGATATTAGGAAGAAATTCTTCCCTGTGAGGGTGGGGAGGCCCTGGCACAGGTTGCCCTGAGAAGCTGTGGATGCCCCATCTCTGGAAGTGTTCAAAGGCCACGTTGGATGGAGCTCTGAGCAACCTGGTATAGTGAATAGCATCCCTGTCCATGGCAGGGGGTTAGAACAAGATGATCTTTAAGGTCTCTTCCAACCCAAATCATTCTGTGACTCTGTACAGCCACTGAAAACTGCCAGATGTCGGCTATATATTGCAATATTCACTGTTTTGCTTCCTGGCATTAAGTGAATAGACTCAAACTGTATCAGCTTTACATCAAAGCACCTCTCTTGGAGCCAAACTCTGTAGTCTCGTGTTTAAAATATGACTTTGTTTAAGGTTCTAAATGGAAATTATACTGATTTGTAAATGCAGTGTTTGAGAGCTTAAGACATCCAGAGTAGTTATAATAAAATTTATATCCATGTGATCAGTTCAGAAATACTTCTTTAAGATCAATCAGGGAAATGGTTTGATAGCTTTGGTCCTCTTTCTGAAGTGAAAGGGATCCAGGTCCCAAAAGCTATAACTGGCATCCCTGGAGCGGGCAGACACACTTGCCCATCACCCTTCAATTCTCCTATCTGCTTGCTGAGAGGTGCCACCACCTGCCACCTCTGTGAGCTCCTCTGGACAGACACCTTACCATGAACTAATACAATCATGTACATTAAACCAAACCAATCACTTGGCAGGGCTACCAAATGGCAAGATGCAGGCACAACTGATTTGCCGGGGAATAATCAAACACTTTGAGAACTTAAGAAGAAGCAAAACATAAAATTTGCCCTGACTTTGGGTGGGAGAGGCTTTAAATCAAGGCAACGTCTTAAAGCTGCTAGGTCCATGCAGGAAGCCCTGGGGAAGGTAACCCCCTTCAGCAGACAGTTTCTGGAAAAATTTCTAGAGCCCATTTACTGTACGAAGCTGGATGTTACAACATCCTGGTTCACGAAGAGATGGAAGAAGGCCACAAAGACTCTATGCTGATAATGCTTTGCTATAATGATTTTGTTCCAACCACCATTTCCATCTATTTTATTTCAGAGATTAAAATAGCTCACATGAACCATGCATCAACCATCGCTGTGCACACGGACCAGAGGCATTTATTACCACTCCCATTCCACAGCCTCAACAAGATTCCTGTTGACCTCAAGATAAATCAAGTTGGCATTTTCATGACCATTGGAAATTTGTTTTCAGACTGTAGAAATTAAGCCCAAGACATACATATAAAGACAGATTTAAAAATTATTTTTAAAAGACAGTCTTGAAAATATCTTGCCAAAAATACAACTAAAAAAACCCCCGTTTCATAGATTAAATATAACTGCGCTATGAAAAATATGCAAAGTAGCTTAAGATAATGAACATATTGTTACTGACATATATTTCAAACAGGATAGAACTTACTTTCACTTTCTTCTTGACCTTTATTTGAGAAGATGCCCTGAAATGCTATGCATTTTGTATTACACCTGAGGGCACTAATTCGGAGGAGTTTTCAAGCTATTTTCAATCTATATTTCAACCTATATCAGAGATCACAGCACAATCCAATCCCCCAACACCCTCCCCGATTTAATTTGCCATGCTGGATGGCTTTCAAAAATAGAAATGCAGTCACATCTGATTAAGAGTTTATTTCTGCTAGACATTTCATGATCCGGTAGAAATAAGGTAAAGATGTAGCAGAAAGCACAGAAAGATCAAGAATCAGAGTAATTGAGCAAGCACAGAATGGAAGGGTTTTTTGAGGGGTGTGTGGGTTTTGGTTTTTTTTTAAGGAACAGGAAAGAGGCATGGTGCCAAGACTAGAAAGTCAGGAAGTAAGTGCACTGAAGTCAGCATACACAAAGACATGCAGTTTTCCATACAGGGGATAAAATTTTGGTCATAAAAAGAGTGTCCCAAAAGCCAGGGGTGACTCCACAGGAGACCACCTGCAGAAAATCTGAGTCATTTGAGGCCTCCTGAAACCCTTCCTCTGGAAACAAGCCTCTTGTTGTATACCTGAAAATGGGATCTGGGATCCCTGAACACTTTTGAACACAAGGGCTGGAAAGCACTTTGTTATGTTTTTAAATAGATCACTGTCTCCTTGTATTGTCACTAAACTCCTGAAACACTACAACAAAAATGACACTTAATTAGTATGCTGATTTTTTTTTTTTTAATGTGCTAATACCACAGAAGAACACATCTTGTTTGTGTTCAGGTAAGCTATGCCACAGAAAACAAGAAAAAAGCATCCCTGCACTGCCCTCCTAATTGTTGTTTGTCCTGGCCAGGAGGTATTGCCTGCCTAAGGAAAGGGCACACTCAGTTCTCTGGCCTTTGTGCTTCTGGTTTGAGCTATCCAACTAATATTTCGCCTGGCACCAGCTGGGATAAATTTTGGGTTTAATCAGTAACTGCTGGAATGAGGCCAGCAACATATTTCATATGAGCTGGTAAAAATTTTTGGCCATCAGAGGCCCAAGCCACTTACAGGTCTGGAATCTCCTCCAACAAGACCAGAGAGAGACTTTTTCATTACTCCATGCAAAAGGCATTAAGGGGCCAAGTTTAAATCTATAGAGATGTTCATGCCCTTTCACACCGAAAACATTGCTGGGGAAGACATATATGAGTATTACAATCTCACTGTGACTTGAAAACCGTATAATTGAAGGCTGAGCCACAAAGTATAGAGGAGAAGGACAAATTAAGGTCACAGATACACCCTTAAATCTGTCATCTGAGAACTTCCAAAGTGTATTCATTTAAAGTGTATCTTTCTCACACACACATTTACAACCAAGGTTTCTGCATTTACATCCTAGGTCCTGACTGGCACTAGAAAATTTTCCCTGTTAGTATTAATCCCCAAAGAACCTCACTGCAAGCAACTCTCATTACTTGATAATTCTCTGTTGCCTCTACTTTTTGGCATCTCAGCCAGTTCTTAATCCTTTTAACTTCTTAATGAAAGAGTACCTACACACAATGGTGTCCTGTGGAAGATCACCTCTCTGTCCCTTGAGAGTGCTTCCCTGGGCACATGGCATGGAGAAAAGGGCTGGGATCCTGCTCACAGGGAGGGGACCATTCAAAAGAGTGCTATGGTGAAGGGTCTGGAGGGGAAACCATACGAGGTGTGGCTGAGGTCACTTGGTTTGTTCAGCCAGGACAAGAGGAGACTGAGGGGAAACCTCATCAAGATCTGCAGCTTCCTCATGAGGGGAAGCAGAGGGGCAGGCACTGATCTCTTCTCTGCGGTGACCTCTGATTTTCTGAAGAAGAAGCAGTTAAAACCCATAGAAATAAAATAGGACTGGAAACACTTAGCTACAAAACAGGAGCCTGTTCGAAGTTCTGCCTCAAGCAACTTCTTAAGTAGGTCAGTGCAAAAAATCCACAGCTGAAGATCCTCACAGGTGGAGAACCCTCCAATCCCAGTTTTATAGCAAAGGCACCTGGACAGAAAGGTCTGTGATGCTCTTGTGAAACCAATATGAGGATTTTGCTGACAATACCAAGGAAAAAGGTACTCCTCACACCTGAGAAGGGCCAGAGGAGCACAGGAAATCCTTACAGTGGCAGAGCCCCTGCAGTGGACAGCCCAGAGGCAGCCCAAAATATTTTGCTCACCCGTTTTTGAGAAAAATCTCATAGGTCTTCTCATACTGGACTGTATTTTCAGCCAGCGTAGATCTGTATAAATCAAGTGAGTTGAGGATTTTGCCCTGTTAATTGAGTTTCTACCTCAAACACAAGTTGGAAAAAAAAAAGGAGAGATAAAAATATTGCAACAGCTATAGCAGTGCCACCAGCAGTTATGAAGGAGCTGTTAGTTCTGGCAGTTATTAAAACCATTCAATGCAAGTGACAGATAACAGTAATAAATCAGCTGACATATTTGACATATCCACACATCCAGTGTTTTTTTGTAAGCACTGCAAGTAGTCAGTCTGGGAAAACAAGGGCATCTCATTAAAAAAGCCCTATCAGCAGCTGCAACATATGTTAAATTATTGACACATAATGAAGCCAAAGTGAAAACCCACACTGAGGGGTAGTGCCTTCAGATTTAAACAAGTCCTTCTAACTGGCAATGTACTTTCCAGCTACTGGCCTCACACAGCAGTACTTGCTGAAAGAGATAGCACATTTTCCCCCAATGCAAGAGCTGTATTCTACGGACAGGCCTTGGGAGCCTACCAGGAAGATGCAAGAGGGCACCGTGTCCTCCTCGTCGATGTCCTACACTCTACTGGGGGCTCCTCCAGTGACCCCCAGTCACCAGGCGAAGGCTGAACACAAGGTCACACCAACATACCTGAACCTGTCCCCTCCCAGGAGCCCAGCAACATGGGCAGGACAGGGAGGATGAAATGCAGATGAAAACCAGTGATGGGCAGCAGGGCCAGACGCCTGCCGAGCAAGCAGCTCAGGGGAAGAGCTCATGGTGCAACCTGCCCTTTCCCTTGAGTTATGGAGCACAAATGCCGTGAACAACCCTCCCTTAAACCCCCAGTATATGAGTATCAAGCAGCAGTTTTCAATCTCTGACACAGTCCTGCTCTCAAAGAGACCAGACGGTACCTGTATCTGACAGATTTCAAATGACACAGAGATAAACTACAGATGTTATTTTTCTGCGCTCCCAAAAATATCTAATGATCTAGTGGACACTGGGACGAGAAGGGCTGGTAATGCCAACAGCCTCCCTGCAGCTTTCTACCACCCACCTATCCAAGTGGGATCCCCCCAGCAAGGCTTCCCAGCCCTTCAGAGAGGATGGCAGGGCTCTTGAGGTCCCTATTGCAGCATCCTTCTTGTTAACAATTCACAGATACACGGAAGAAAACTTCCCTCACAGGAAGTAAAAAAAGACCATCTCTACTTTTTGATCCACAGCTCAGAAACCAAAACAAAGCTGCTCTGTAACTTTCTAAATCAGTGATACAAACCAGGGCTGTTTCCCTGGCAGTGCATAGCCCAGCTCACCTGCAGAGGTGACCGTCGCTGCTGGATAAGGGATCCTGATTATGGTGTGCTGTGCACATTCCAGCCTGGAGGTCAGCTTGTAAGCAGCTGCTGTCAGCCTGTGACGGCAGGGGAGTACAGGAGAGAGACCCTGTACCCCAGCTTGATGAGAGCTTCAAAATGTTCAATCAGCCCAGGCCCAAACCAGAACAATGTGGCTAATGTGAAATGACCTTCCTAGGTCATCAAATCCATCCCCTGCTAGCACACAGAGGCCATTTCATCCTCACCAATTTCAGAAGAGAGGATGACTGGGATGGGTGTGAGGAGCAAGCAAGAAAAACTTCCTCTCTTGCTATGAAATTTTAATGCAAAATAAATTATGCTAGGAGACAGTGACAACATAAGCTTACCAAATACACACCTTAAATACCATCATTCCCCTCCTAATCTCAGAACCTTGTCTTAAATGTTAGTATGTTATTTGAAACATCCAGCAGACATGCCACTATGTTTGCAGCGCCCCTGTCATGTAGCAAGTCTGAGAGCACTACTGTCAGGCTGACATTTTATTACATTTTTGGAAATATGCTAATTCAATCATTAAGTTTCATTCAGCAATGAATGTGAAGGTTCAGGAACAAAGATAAATTGTGCTTTACTTCAAACAATTTTAAACGTTGTTGAAAATGGAGAATGAGAGCCATAACTTTTAATTCAACCCCCATGCCTTGAAGCTCTATTCTTTCACTCTCCACTGGAATTTAGTATCAAATTATCCCTGCAAGGAGCCACTGGAGGAAAGCAACGCGAGGCGAGCAGACGGGTGATCCTGTCATCCATTTTCATAATTTCAGCTTCTGTAAATAGGCCATTTATTCCCAAGCCAAACACAGGGTTACCACTGTGGACTGAATAAACAATATTAGCTTTCAGCCATGTAAATATATTAGCTACCACGGGACACAGCCTCATCAAGGTCTCTGGGGACTCAGATCATGCAAAGGGTTAGCACACTGCACTGAGGGAAAGGCCATGGCCCAGAGAAGAGGTGTTAGTAAACAAAAAGGCAGACAAAAATAACTCTTGTCTTAAAAGAATGCAACATTTGCAAATGACAAAATGGTTTGCAGGAAGGTTAATAATTGCTTAGATTGCATTGACACCAAGGCTTCTCACAGCTGAGAGCACTTTTGTGCTGGACATGGCACACAAGGACTCTTCACATTCAAGTCTTCTCCATCCCAAGGTTTTCATCTGAATATGCTTATCAATGGCATACTCAATGTCCATATTCAGAATACAACCCTACACAAGTGGAAAACAAAGATGATGACAAAAAAAAGATGTATTCTTTATACAAATGATTACACTAACAAAATTCTTGTTACTCTTCCAGGAATATCTGTAAGGTTCCAAGAGATATATTTCAACAAGGTCTGCTAAAAAATACTCTTAGAGTTGCCTTAGTCCCAACAATAAAAAGTGAAGTGTTAAATTTATGCTGGCTGCTTATTTTCTTCCTCTTAGTTTACATTTCCAAAGCAGCATGTGAGAGGCCCAAAAGCTCAGGGACTTGAAGGATTTGATCCAAACAAAAGAATTAAGAGCTGCTGTCATGTACCATTTAAACAGCATCATATTGTAAGTGCTACTTATACACAAGTAATTAATTTTGGGTCTCTCCACTGCTTGTCTTCCATTTCAGAATTCTCCTCAGTCTGCTATCAGAATATTTCTGCTTCTCTTTTTCTGCACAGGTCTACTGCAGAGACATCGGGGAACAAGGGATCTGCAGCACTCCTCCCTTTGCAGTTGATATTGCCTTGCCCAGAGGGTTGCAAACTGCCCCGGGGTGGGGGACTCTCTTCCGAAGCGCAAGGCATCTGCTGGCGAAGCTGGTGCCTCCCCCCGCCACAGAGGGACATGCCACTCTGCAAGGCTGACTGCTCCCCTCCTGTTCAACACGATTATTTCTATTCTGTTCCTTTTACTGGGCATGAGGAGGAAGCACCGGTGGTGAGGGGAGGGGACACTTTACATCCAGGCTCTCTCTTACTGTGCTGTGGGAAGGAAAAAGTCAAATGCAAAGGTACAACCGGAATAAGCAGCACATGGCATCAGGGACCAAAAATGCTGTTAATGTGATAGCACAAGCACACACATTTGGGGCTGCATTTTATATGTTATTCCTAATTTACTAACACTGGAGCCCCATGGGCTGCTCAGCAGCTGGAAATAGCTACAGGGCAGCAGCACCCTAATTATACCTTCATTAGATCATCTTGACCACGGACTGTAGGAAGGACTGAAGTAAAGATAGTTTGCACAGTCCCTTTATGCTTCAAAAGCAGCACAGCAAGTCTATGAGGCACCGAAAAATAAGGTTCAGAGAATCTTAGCCAATGAGCAGATGTTTCAAAAATAGCTGTACAACCTTAGTACTGCCTGTGCTTGTGCCAAAGTGTACCACAGGCCTGAATAAAGAGACAGAAGCTGGAACATTCAGCATTAAACTAAGCCTCCCTTGTGAGTAAAAGGAATAACTCCATGTAATGATAGCAGTAAAAATCTCTTATCTGTGTGAATGAGCCAACAGAGGAGACACAGTGATGAAACATGCCTGGCCTGTTTGTGGTATTAGTGCCTCTCCATTCCATACTAAATACCTACATACGGAGTGAGTTCCAAGAGCAAGCTTGCATTTTACAAAAACAATTCACTGCAGGGGGAAAAAAAAAGTTTTTACGATAGCAGAAGTGATTCTGAAAGCAAACGTCACAACCCTTTTCTTTTTTAAACAGAGAAAAATCATTGAGAAAACATCATTGGATTTCTAAGGACTGTATTAACTGTGGAATTTCTACCCAGTTGTGGTTACAAATCTTGAAGGAAATTGTGGCTGCCCTGTGAATTAACAGTTCATTTCCTTTAATTTTTAATAACTCACTTCTATGTGCTGAAGTCTGTTTCTGCCCCTTCAAGAGGCGCATTAAGATTAGAATGAGAGTTTCTCTTTCTAGGACACTATTGTTCAAATACTGAATTAATGCTACAGGTTTTATTTGGATTGGCTGCAATTACACTGTGAGCAGCATCAAGCGGTCCTCTTGCAGAGCTTCTGACCCAGAAGTATCTTCATTAATAATCCTGCTCCAGGTTGGTGTGATATTACTCTCTACAGAGCAACCAGTACAAAATGCAACAGACTAATCCTCTGAGAATCCTGCAGGCTCAGGGAAATCTCCAAATTAGCCAATAAAACAGAAATTCCCCAGCTGGGGGTAGAGAAGGCTTGTGTACATTGGATGTGCAGGGAACACATAAGTCAGATGAGGGGGGATTTGTCCTGTGCATCTCCTGACCCTGCAGAAGTGACACACCTTATTAAGCAGCACTTCAACCAAGAGCAAGGAAGCATAAAGTGGCAGTGAACGTGGAAGGTACCATGGTGACCAAAAAAAAACACAGAAAGAAAAACTGTTTTTTTCAAACACTTGGATTCAGCAAGGTACTTCAGCTCACAACTTGTCCTATTAGAGCCAAGTGCATAAGATCCCCACTGAAGTAATTAGCTTATTGATTTCAACAGGATGAGGACTCTATCCATTACAGCTACTCATCACCTTGAAGTTACAAATACATTTAACTACTTTGCTGAACTGGTGCCCAGCACACTATCTGAATTTTCTTGAAAATTCTGGATGTACAGAGGACTGAACAAAGTTACAGACTCTTATCAAATTCAGAAGGTGGACCTTTCCCCCTTTTGAAGAAGGGAAAGGTGTGCGAGTGGGTATAATATAGCAAAGAGAAGGTAAAATTCTTATGAAGAAAGGACAGTCCTCTTGTGATCAACATAATCCCCAGGTTCAGTCTTTATGTCAGTCTTACTACGTGTTAAGAAAACATTTATCTTCTACATGGCCGAACCTTATGGGAAAATCCTGTAGGCTTCCAAAACAGACCACTGCAAGCAAAGAACAAAAAATTATCTCTCCTTTTCACTGAAAAATATTTTTGAAATAGAGCAGTATAAGCAAGTTAATTTCTCTGAATTCCTTAAGAATGTTTACTTTTCCCCCTCAGAGTTTTCTGTAAGCCACAGAGCACTTCAGTGATTGATACCTTAATGCTTCTATTTTCAGGCCAAGTTCTAACAATCTTCCAAATGATGAAAAACAGATGATCCACAGGGACGTCAACAATTTAAGTTTTAGCACAAAACCACACTAGACTTTTTTCTTATGAACAATTGAACTTGCATGTTTACAATGATTTCTAGTTTTCACTAAAAAACAGTATTATAGTTCTTACTGAAATAAAAACCCCTAAACTTCCAAAAATTATCAAACAAACAAAAGAACGCGAACCCGTTAGTCTCAAGCATTTCAAAACAGTTATTCAGGCATCCAAGTGAAAAAAAGGTGGGAGAACTGAAACAAGAGCTATCTTTTGAGAGCTGCTGTTTGGCAAGCAAACCCATTCTCCCCATTTTGAGCTGCTTGTCACAACACAGGGTCAGAAATGAAAACACAAAGGGCTAGAGAAGAGGTGCCCTGTGTTTTAATTGTGGTGCTGACAAGAGCTTCCTCTGAAGCCGTCGTCGGGAGCAGATACTGCTCTGGCTGTAAATCTGATGGCACATTCTTCATTAAAGGATATGAACCAGGACAACAGGCAGGGAACAAAAAACAACTGGTAGTTCAAACACTTTGGCAAAGGTCACGTTTCAAACACCCGTTCCCTCTCCAGTAGATCTTACAATGAAAACACGGTCCTAGATTTTTCTCTAGGCTGTGGTTAATCAACCCCCTGCACGGAGAGACCTCTCTTGAAGAGGTTTTCCTAGGCTGGAGCATGGATAGCATGCTTCCACAGGTACTCCAGATGTTGAAGACCAAGGAATAAAAGGCTGAACTGCTATTCAACTCTTGGACAGAATGAAAGGAAAACAGTTAATTATCAGTCTTGGCCTTACCAACGACATGTTTATAGCCAGCCCCCTGTACTCAGCACAAGCATCCTGAGCCTCTGCTCCATGTTCTCATTCAGGAAGACTCTCCTGATCAAAAGTCAAGCCAAATGGAAAAAATAATTATTGAACTGGCCCTTTGGCAAACCTCTGGCATGGAATCAAAGTCCCAGAGCCAGAGGCATGAAATGGCAACGGTCAGATAAACTGCAGTTTTACATATTGTCCTGAAGTGCTTCAATCATGGGAAATTTGGAACAGTACATTGATGAAGAGGAACACAATTTTATTTTAAGCAGAGTACCGTACCATACAACTGTCATGCAGAAACAGAACCATCCTCAACCAATATGCTGCTAAACACATTTACTGTGGGATGCCCAAAAGTGTCTAATTTTAATTATTTGGAATCTGCAGCAAATGCCAAGCTTCCTGAATTTCTTTTATTCAATATGAACTCCAGAGGCTACATCTCTATATTCCTAACCCTTAAAATGTTAATTCTGTCCTTTAGTGCACTCCTCCTCCAGATCCACCCTCCATCCCATATTCCCATATCAAGTGAATCAGCTTAAGGAACATTCTTCCCTTCAGGAACAAAAATCGCTTTCTCTGAGGTGAGCTGCTTTTATCAAAGGTACTACTGGATAAAAGTACTCCACGTCAAATGCCACACTTAGATACACTACACACAGCTTTTGCTTCAGTTTTGCAGGCTGAGGCACACACACAATTTTTATGCTGAATATATTCTCTGCCTCTTTTCCTCCCATTCTCTGTCTGCCTGCCTTCCTTCCTTCCTGGCTGCATTGTGCAATCTCTAGACTTAAAAAAACCCAAACAACTCCAAACCCACCCAAAAAACTCACTCCCTCCAACATACATTAAGTTCATGTAAACAACATCTGCTATTTCACTAAACAGGTTGTTGCACATCAGTATCTCTGCTTTTCCCACCTACCCTCTTGCAAATCACCATCTCACTACCTGTAATGAGATCACAGTTCTCTAAAGTTTATATTTACATTTTCTTCCAGTTACTTTTGAAGTTCTTGAAATCAAGTGTTTAGTTTCCTTTTGTGTTGTTTTTCTAAATAAAAGTTGCCTTAGAGTAAGACATTTCTGAAGACAGAGTGTATTAAGAAACTTTGCAATGTAATGTAGCATCCTAGCTTTCTTCTTTGGCTTAAGCCAATATTCCAGTTTACTCCCATTAAAGACTTACCCATGGAAATACAGACCAATCACTAGGGCTGAATATTTTACCAATGGTTTTCTTAAATTTGGTGGGCCAAATCTCTGTGTAAGTCCTTTCATTGCCACTGAATATTCAGCTGGCCCAGCAGCATTTGATTGAAATAGCAGTTGGACTATTTGTCCTCTTTGCTCCATTTTTTTATCTGAGATTATTTCACACCAGCTGTGTGGCTGTGAAGTGCTGTGGAAGAGCAAAGGCAACATCCAGAACCAGCCCCAACAACATGCAACTATTGACATCTCTGCCCAAAGGGCCACCTGTGGCTCAAAAAGCTACCTGTGTGTCACAATAAACATCAGGCACAATGTGGTGGAGAAGACTTAGCTGGGAATTAGCCCACAGGAAATCCACCAGGATAAGCATAAGGGCCAGATAATTTGGAGCCTCTTGGAAGCAAATACAAAATACACTGTCAGGAACACACACTCAAATTTGGGTCCGGCAGAAGAAACTCCATTCGTACTGACATCCACCTCTGAGGAGCCCTGGGGTTTTTAGAAGGGCTAACTATTAAGCATTGGATGCCAAGCAAATAAACAGGAGGAAATACATATATATATATATATACATATATCAGAGCAAATTATGACTGCCTGTAGCTACTGAAAACTAGTAGGAAAGGAAATACAACTGCAACATTAATACTGTAACAACTTGCTCTCATGAAGGAAGAGAGGAGGAAGGATGTGTTATTTTACATTAGAGATGCTCATAGAATTACAGGTGGCTCAATCACAGACCTTGAATGCCTAAGGATTATACATGTAGTCCAGCTAAAGATGGAGTTACTGGAACATCTCACACAGGTCCTGAAATCCAAATACTAGAGTGAGCTGACAAACCTGCATCTGTTCTTCAAGTGTGGAAAGGAAAACAGGCTAATCACACATGCACACAGCCTGATGGATGTTTGCTGAGAACATCTTCTAACTAAAAAAAATTCCCTGGTGTCCTAAAAAGCTGATGATTTCTTAAAATAGAAAATTCTAAACCTCTACGTAGAATATCTCAATGTTGAAACTTGTTTTAATGAGTGAAGAGAGTAAGTTAATCACTTGCAGGCTACAAGCAACTTAAGTATTAATAATCATGATCTAGTCACATTGACTTTGTTTTAAAATCAGTGTATAGATTATAGCCTGGTGTTTAAAGTCTGTTTTTACAATTGCTGGCATATGGGCCTAAAAAGAGAAGAAGGAGAGGTATGAAACAAAACAGAGAATTGTTTAAAAAGACTCTACTGCACACCAAAAGGCTTTTCCAAAACTGTGAGAAAGTTATGCTTGCAAAAAAAAAACATCTCAGAGAAGATAAAGAGCAGGAACATCAGAAAGACATGCAGATTTTTAAAGAATAGAGAGAGTACAGACATTATAGGTAAGCAAATGAAGAAGCATAAGTAACCTCTGAAGAAGCAGAGACAACACAACACTGAGGAGGACTCATGGTGGCTCAGGCAGTAAAAAGGCACTTCTGAAAGCACCCGTGCAGATCATGTCCATTGTTTGGTGCAGACAGTAGGATCAAAAATTATGACATTGAAGGACACGAAGGATATTGAAAGAACAGCTTCATGTGGAATTATCAGGACACATAGTATGTTGGATTAAATTAAATTCTTTTAAAGATTTCAATACATAATTGTTAACAGAAAGACATAAGTAGAAACATCGCTAATGACCATTTCCAAATTCTAGTGCAATTTCATGAGTTTGTCATTTGAGGTTGAGGCAACATGAAACTTCTTGCACATAAAAAAACCCCGCCACAAAACAATATAGTGCCCAATAATGAAAAGAGAAGGTTATTCTCATGGAACATAGCTAAAGTCACAATAAAATCTTTTGCAATGAGCCAAATCCAAGGTAGCAGCCCCAGCAAACAACAGTTTCCAGGCTGAAAGAGGCTGACATGCTTTGAAGACTTACAGACTTAGAGCTGGAACAAAGTGCTAAGTTCATTTATGTCTTCAGTGATCATCACAGATAGCTGCTTCAAAATAGGTACTCAAAGAAAGGTACAGGAAAAAATAGTCCTAGCAAGGCTTCTGTCAAAACCCTCTGCTCAGTCCTGCCAGCCACACTTAAAGAAGGAAGTGAATATAGGAGAGGGAGCTCAAAGGAAGGCCAAAGAATTGACCCCTGAGCTGGGCAAAGCAAAACAAAGCAAATCTTACATGTGAGGCTGACAGGGTTCACCCGGCTCAGTGATAAGGTTGAGAGCTGTCATGATGACTATTTAGGGCCACATTTCAAACTTGCAGATAAGTTAAGAGCTGACAGTAGGAATTCCAACCTTCATTTCCCAGTAAAATTTCCCAGCAATGTTAAGAAATGAACTATAGAACAGTTTACCAGGACAGACGGTCAACTCATTAATGCCTGAGTTGACCATCCAAATGAGTCCAAAATGAGATTATATATGTTTGAAGAAGACACACCCAAATCAGCTTTTAGGAAAAAAGAATATCTGTGACTTAATCATGCGAAATGTCAGGTCAGAGGAGTATAATGACTCCTGACTGTTCTCTTAGTGTATAAATTGGAGTGCTTAACCATAAAAAATTAGAAGAATCAAATGCCTCCTTCAAGACATGCTGTGGCAAACAACACTTGTAAGAGCCCCTTTCAGTATTCAAACCCCTCCAGTGTGTCAGAACCACTTGCACTCACCTCTAATTCAACAGCTGTTTACATGTGTTAAATAAATGCACAAAAAGACTAGGTGTCAACCTGGCACTGAGGGCACGGTTTGAACATTTCAGCAGTCACTCTAAAGAACCCCCTGGTCGATCCCTAACAAAGCACAGTTCTAACATTAGGCTAGAAAATGCCAGCAATGTTCATGTGGAAGTGGGAGATGAAATTCACGTGCTCTGTGGGAAGCCTCCTTCTTATAATGTTATATCCTGTGCTCTTGTGTCCATCATTTCTAACCACATGTGAGCTAGAATAAGATATTCAAGAAGAGCACCTCCTTTGATGCTTGTAAATGGAACAGCAATTTTGGAATAAAAACAAAGAAAAAAAATATCAAAGCAGGCATTCCCTAGGTAAGCAGGGAAAAAAATCACTTGTCATTCTCCAATAGTAATCAATTTAAAGTACATGCTTTTTCATTTCCAGATGAACGAAAGATTCTGGTGCTCTGTCAAATTTTATTTACTTTAGCCCAGGAAGCATCTGATCTGCTTTAAAAACTGTGGATCAATTCTGTATTAAAATACCATCACTCTGCCTACTCCTTCAAAGTGCTATAAAATATGCTGAAGAGAACACTGGAATATTCCCCAGGTACCATGGCTGAAACAAAACCTGCACACAGAAACCTTTCTAGAAAAAAGCAACTATTGCCTTCCCACTCACTCCCCCCCAAGCACCAGGTAGTCTCTATGCCATGCCTTTTTTAAGTTTTCTGGTTTTAGTCAGGAACATAAACCAAAAATAAGCCACAGACTGCATGCTAAAGGTTAAGGAAATTACTGGTGGGATTGACAAAACAGAAAGTGAGATGTCCTATCTTGCAGAACAACATTTTTTGTTTAGCTTAGGTTTGCCCTTGCACATGAATGTAATACTTATGGGTTGTCACCTAAATTAAGGCCAGAGTCAGTCCTTCAGCAGACAAGCTTCTCTTCTTCCTCACCGCTGCAAAGACAAACAGCTGCACTGGAGCCTGTGTTTTTAATCAACAGTTTTCTCCTGTATTTTTCTCTAGATAGAAAATACTTGTAACCACTTCATTTCACCTGCTGTGTTTTTTAAAGCACTGTGAAGCACACTATTCATACCACAGTGTTAAAGGGTCAGATTACCCTCACCTACAATCTGTTCAATAAATTCTGCCGACACTCAAAAACCACTTAACAAAACCAAATAAGTCAATAAAAAAGAAAAGGGGAAAAAAAGTATTCAAAGTAAAATGAATTTCAAATCCAAATAATCTGAATCACTACTGACTCAGATATTGTGACAAAGCATTTCAACAAAACCCACAAAATTTTTATTCATAGGTTCTTTTCATCTCAAGAGCTTGAAACAAGGATCTCCCTATCTCTAAAGCTTACTTCCACAAATTATGTTATTATACACAAACTAAGGACAGAACCTCCAATTTTAGCAAGTTTCTGGTTTGCTTCAAAAACATATGCAACATGAGACTTCAAAGGAATACTGATGTTTGTTACCAGCAAGGAAAAAAAAAAACAACAAACCAAACTAAAACAAAAAAACCCAAACCCTCCTATAGTGTTTACTGTCAAAACATAGTTTCCCACAACCCAAATTTACATCGAGCCCATGAATACAACACACTGCGTTTTTCCTCTGAAGCACAAATATACTTACGAAAGGACATTCCCAATGTAGGCATAATATGAACAGCAGTAGGGAGTAGTCCCATCACAGCAGTAGGCTTTGCAGTCATTATCACACTGAGCCAGACAATCTTCTGCTGAATAAAAATAACACTCGTGAGGTCAAACAGCAGCAACAATAAATGCTGTACAGCACAGCTTTAAAGAAAATGGATTCTAACACTTTTATACAATCACAGGACTTCACTCGAGGTGCAACCTGACCCTGTAATCCTAATGGCAGCCCATTCCCACTCGTCCTGCACTTCCGAGTTAGGTGCTTTTTGTATGGGTATTTTGTAGCTGGCCTCATCAGTTCCTTCTTATACTTAATCCTTTAAAATAAAAAAAGAACATTTTGAAACGTTAAGACACCACGGATCAACTTTTTCCATTCCATCAAGGAGTCCTGCCTGCCTGTCTTGCTGACCTGCAGGGTGGCAAGGGAGGAGAAGGAAGGTGTCTGAGAACAGGCTACATCCCCCCCCTTCCATTCTTGCCCAGCCCCAGCCAGGCGTGCAAATTAGACTGCCTGGGGCTCCCTCACTCCCTGCCAGCTGGCAGCAGCTCCCCTGGCTCTGCTCCAGCCCCAGGGCCATGGTCAGCATGGAGCAGCAGTGCCCAGCACAGAGACCAGTGGTGCCCTCTCTGTCCCACTGCCAAAGACCGTCCTGCCCAGCTGGGGCCACGAGTGTTTCCAGCAGCGACGCTCTGCTGGACTGAGGAACAAAACAAACTGTGAAACAACTGTAAGAGAGCTCTTTGCAATTAAGAAGTATGGTTTTCCATGCTGGAATGTATCTTGTTATTGCTGTTGAGAAGCTATTTTAAAGGTATTGACCTCTTGTGCTGTCGTGACTCAGTGTTTTCAAAGCCCTAAGTCAGGTCCCCCCAAGTAAGTAACACCACACAGTCTTTGTGTATTGCCACTGCACTGTAAGAACGTCCTTGGGGATCCCACACTTCCCACATCTCATCCTGGTTCTCCTTCCCTGCTCTAAAGACCTCAGCTGCTGCCTGGATCAATTCAAACAGACTCCCTGTCCTGGACACCATCACCCTTGGTGACCTATTTGGTCACACGCTGCCATGATAGAGACCTGAAAACAAAGATGGCAAACTATGCTTCTGCATTCCCAGTGTGCTGTGGCTCCTGTTCCCCAGGCAGCAGCTCGTGCTGCAGGGTTCTCACTCTTCCACTGCTGTTACTGCCTTTCATCTGTGCTGGCCCAACTTTTAGTGTGCTGGCATCCAGGCAACCCCCCCTCATCCCTGCTCCTGCTGTGCTCCTATTCCTGCCCCACCTCTGGGTGTGAGTTCCCACCTCACACCGAGGCTCCTTTGCTCACTGACTGTGCAGGGAATGGCTCATGCTGCTGGTCCATCTCACAGCCTGAAGCTTGCTCATTAGATTTTAGCAGGTCAGCTCTCCAAACCTGCTCATGCCTGAAAACAAGTACCAAGTGAGGGTGAGGGATGGTGAGGGCTGGAGAGGGCTGTGCAACACAGCATGTGGGTCAGCCTATGCAGCTCTGCCCTAAACCTGTGCGATTACCCTGGTATTAAAGCAATGCATAAAAAAATGGAACAGACCAATCATTCTGCCAACAACCCCCAGAAGTGAATCGCGGCAGCCAGCGCAACACTCCTTTCTGGGAGAGCCCTGCTATGAGGGAGCAGCAAGCAGGGCGACTGCCACAAGGCTTTGGCACAGCTGCCCTCATGGGATGCCCCATGCCAGTCGCTCCAGGCTTTTGTTCTGCTACCCTTTCTTTGGGACAAGCACTCGTGTCTCCAGCTGTGCCTGGGCACCACCTCCTGACTCCAGCCCTGGTGGTACCGAGGTGCCTTCACCCTGTCCGGGCATCTCACAGGTCTCTCCTGCAGGGCGTGAGTTCACAGAATCACAGAATGGGGCAGCTTGGAAGGGACCTCATTTGGACCCATCTGGTCCAACCTCCCTGCTCAAGCACATGGCACAGGATTGAATCCAGATGGTTCTGGAATATCTCCAGTGAGGGAGACGCCACAGCCTCTCTAGGTAATCTGTTCCAGTGCTTGGTCACTGCACAGTAAAGAAGTTCTTCGTCATGTTCAGGTGGAACCTCCTCGGCATCAGTTTCTGCCCGCTGCCCCTGGTCCTATTGCTCGGCACCACCGAGTAGAACCTGCGCTCCATTCTCTTGGCACACTCCCTTTACGTATTTATACGCAATTAATGAGGTCCCCTCTCCGTCGTCTCTTCTCGAGGTTTATCCTCCCTGCAGCCCCAGCGGGACTCACGCACAGCACACCATGCCCGGGGAGTGCTCTGCTGGGACACCCCGGGGAGCCCCTTCCAACTCCGGCTGCCAATTCCATCGCCGACGAGGAAAAGCCCCCGTGCCTGCCCTAAACCTCCGGCCCCCGCCGCCCTCCCGGCCACGCTCGCACCCGCTGCCCGCGCCCCCCGGCCCCGCTGACCTGCCAGGAGGAGGAGGAGGACGAGGAGGAGGAGGAGGCCAGGGGGCAGCAGCACCCCCC
>NW_020884898.1:5082360-5156479 GCF_003945725.1 Corapipo altera | reverse complement strand
GGACGGCCCGGCAGCGCCCTGGTGGCGGCGGCGGGGCCGCCCCGTCGCGGCGCGGCCCCTCTCGCTTCCCCGCCTCCCGCCGCCTTTGTCCGGCTCGGCCCCGGCTCGGCCGGCGCGGGGACCCCGGAGTGCTGCGAAAGGCAGCGCCCGTCCTGTTCCCGCCGTGCTCGAGGGGGGTCCTCGGGCTAGTTTGTGAACTCTGTGATCGTTTGTAGGCTGGGATCGAAGACATACATAATTTGTTCGTAAAGGCGAGCGAGGAGCGGTGTGGGGATGGGGCACGCTGGTGGAGGAGCTGCCGGCCGTGCCCGTGGTCCTGCTGCTGGCACAAAACCCACACACCTTGTCCGTGCTGCCCAGCAGTAAGCATTTCCCATCACCAGGCCAGAACAATACTCTGAAGTGTTTTTCAAGAGTAATTTTTGATAGCCGCTTAAGTGCCGCCGTAACTCACCCCGTGTGAGAATTCCCACAGACGGGGCCCCAGAGGCCGAGATGTTTACCCCGCGGTCTCGCAAAACAAAAGGGTTCGTCTCTGACTTTGCATGAAGAGCTGCAGGTCGAGGAATGCCCTTTGGAAGGCTGAAGTATGCACACAAAAATGAGAAACATCCACAGGTGTTTCTGCTCATAAAGGGCTTCCTGCTGCTGGCAGCTCACAGGGGAAGGCTCACACAGAAACATAAATGAATTTTTTTTTCCGGATTTAGCTATTCTGTAATGATAACAACAAAACCCCAAACCACCAAGCCAAATCACTTGAAAGCTGGTTGTTTTGTTTATCAACGCAGTGTTTTTTCAAATGTCTGCCAGAACTTGCCCGTCAACAAAGAAAAACAACTTTACATGTTTTTAACTACCCTGCAGTGTGTATTCTTTAGTTTATGCAACAGGCCAAGTTAAATGTATAAAAGGAAATTTCAGTTTTATGTTAACTGCTGAGAGTAAAATTTGTACCAGGTGGGGAACTTTATTTCAAAGGATTTGCATCTGCTGCCTGTGTCTTCGTCTGGTCACAGGCCACAGTTGTCTCTAGAAAAAAGCTTGAAAAATTATACAGTTTTGCCAATAGATAGTATTGGTAATAAAGGAAAAGAATTTAGCAGATAAAGAACTCTCAGATCTGGAGATAACTCCTACAAACTCTGACATCTCCAGGTTTTTGGCTTTAAATAATTATTCTTGATCACCATCAGCTTTTTGTTGGTATTTATTTTGTGTTCTTTGGTTTTTGTTGTTCATTCTTTCCCCTGCAGTCCCCTCCCCTTCACAGCTGTCTTGGCAAGTCACATTTCAGTTATTTTCCAAAAATGTGGGTAAAATTGCCCCGTAGTTGTAAACCAGTGTGCTTGAATTCCATAACAATTTGCACTTAACAACCTTATGGACCTTCTGTAGTTTTTATTTTCTTCTGTCCACACGGGACAAGTCCTTTGAACCTCTCTAACATTTCACAACCCTAATTATTACTTCCCAAGTACTGTCCTTAGAACACACAATTGAAAGGTCTAGCTGACAAAGGGAGATACATTTTCATGTAAATGTTGAAAACAATCCATGAAAAACTTTCAATTCAAGGCTTTACCTTCTTCCTCCTGTGGATCTTTTTTGGAAGAGAGGAGGGTGTGTGTAGGGGGAAGTCACAAAATTCATCCTCTGGCTTTGGGTTATCAGCCTTTAACCCACGCCCACGGGTGAGCTGGAGTCAGAGACCCTGTTGTGGGTTGTCACAGGCCACCCAACGGGCTGCTCTGAGACAGCTCCCTGCCCAAGTAAGAAGGACACCCAGAAGAGGAAGTGTATCCCCAGCCATGCCCATCATTCCAGCTCTACGGTGTGCTCTGAAGATGAAGAAATCCGCTGGAAGAAGATGTACTCGAACTGTCTCCTACTCTGTCCCCTTTCCACTGCTCTCAGCATCATGGAACACATTTGTAGAAAGCTGAAAATAGGGAGAACAATGTCAGGGCAGTGTCGTCTGCTTCTGCTGTGCTGAGGTCCTCCTGGGACCAAAAACTATTTAGTGTTCTCAGAAGGAGGTTTTAAAGGAAGAGTAATTCACAGCAAAGAACAATAAAAGATTAGAGCTAAGGTTCTAGCCACAATGAGACTCCTTATAAAACTGTTTCAGCACCGTATGATGGCCAAATCATCTCTTATCAGAAAAGTGTTTTGAAAGATGGTTTTCAAAAGCATGCAGGATTGGTAACATCATGTTAAGTGTACAAGCCCTCAAGTGCTAATCTTCAGGCACAGTTCATGGAGAAAATCCTGCTCCCAGTGCACTAGTGTTTTGAAACTCACTATAATCAGGCATCTCTGTCTCCAGAAACTTAATTAGCAGTTTAGAAACAGTAATTATCACACATAGAGCACTAGAGGAAACCTAATAGAGGAAAAGGCACATTCTTAGGACAAGCATTTAAACCTCTTTACCTCTAGACTACCTCTAGAGAAATTACTTAAAAACAATTAACAGGGTATCTTATACACATGCTAAAGATGTCTGTTGTTGAACTCAATATCCTAACTGGCACAACATAAGGAACAATAAGTCTTCTACATGTTTTCCAGCATGTATGAAGCCGACCAATTTATGAGCATCTCCAAAAGAGCCTGGGTGCTCTTTGCAGCAGCAGGGGAGCTGCTGAGCCAGATTTTGGTTCTAGAAAGAGGGGCAGCCTGTTAATCTGTGCCCCATGTTGTCCTGTCATGGCATGGGGGGTAGTCTCATCTGAGCATTAACCACCTCTGAGCACCACCTTCTTCTACTCTCAGTCAGGAGCAGTGCCTGTATGTGCTCTTGTACCTGGGAGAAGTGTAAAAGTCACCCTTTTCCTGTGGGTTCCTTGTGTCAGTGTCCAGTGGTAGGGAGTACAGCAGACACACTATGCTTCTGATGGCAAACATCAGTCCACTATGCATTTAATCCAGGCTCTTC
The DNA here is from genome assembly GCF_003945725.1 of Corapipo altera. Taxonomy (NCBI): domain Eukaryota; kingdom Metazoa; phylum Chordata; class Aves; order Passeriformes; family Pipridae; genus Corapipo; species Corapipo altera. The sequence continues at coordinate 5,153,538 of NW_020884898.1, read as the reverse complement.
TCTTTTGCTACACTGTGAAAGAACAACCAGGAGTAACTGACAGAGGGCATACTCCAACTTATGCTGAAATTAATGAAAGGCTTCCCAGTGGTTCTGCTTTAGCTGGACTGGGTTTCTAATTTCTGATTCCCTTCTGTCTCCCTTTACGTATCCCCACCACTAGTTAAAAATACTTAATCTTTTCTCCTCCTTTAAACAGAAAATTTTTCACACTTCTAATCAATTTCATTGTTGCTTTGAGGTGCTCTTTCTGCTAAATCTTTTTCTGAGGGTGACCTGAATACTAATGCAATGCAATATTTAAATGGGTTTTTAATATCAAATTCTATCCTCCTTTGACAGAGTACCATGTCTTTTCCTCACTACTCCAGTAGTATTAGGTTTATTGTAGATTGGCATAGTTATACATACACTATGGTTGACTATAACAAAACAAAAAAACCCCATGCTTGCTTTTTTTTTTCTCCAAAAATACATTGCTACTTATCTCCACACAAGCCATTTTATTATCTCCTTCAGGGTTTCTGATTTCTGACAGTATCTTTGGCACTGGAGAATTTATGGCGGAACTCCTAGAAGGGTATGAGACAATCTTCTTCCTCTCTACACAGACTGCAGGTCCCTGTCACATGAGGAATATACTCAGTACTCCTGCCTGCTGCCGTGTAAAGCTGGCAAAAAGCAATACACAGGAATACCATAATTCCTAGGCAGCAAACAACATCTCTTATGGCCCTCTCAGTTATACCTACTGTGTTAGACGGAACCTCTACAGTATAGAGGTCATATTCTACAAAATTATTCTACTTCTACCTATGTAAAATGCATGCATTTGCCTACAGGAAGGGGAATGGTGGAACACATTTGCCATTATTTCTATTAAGAACAAGGAGTGTCTCAAAAATGCTGTATCCTTTCTGGTAGAGCACCAGAGAGTGATTTATAAACCTATTCTAACAGTAGGCACCTGATGAAAGGCTGAATTTCATTCAGACTTGATAAACATTATTTAAAAATACAGAGACTTGTGTGCTTTATTGGTTTCCTTAATGAAATATTTGTTAAATAATTTGTAGTTCTTGGTGAAGCAACAACATCTGGAGAAAATTCACTAACCACAGAAGTCTTGGGTTTAGGCATTAGCATTGAGGTTTTTTTTTCTTCCAAATCCTCTCCTTCCCAATCAGTTTTATTTTTTTCACCATTTAGTGTGAGAATCTGAGTAATTAAATGGTCTTTCTTAAATGCTTATATTGCTTTTGAGGATGTATGGATCAAAATCAGAAATATAAGAACTTTGTCCAAACTTATTTCCTTTTGAAACTGAGCATTAGGCATAAAACGGTTGTGACATTAAATCCTTGATTGATGTGAGTTAACTATCAACATACAAGATACCAGGACAGCTACCATGTCATCTAACTAATGCTCCTGTTTTTTTCTTTTCTTTTAAATTTCAGGGGTTTAATTTTTAAAATTTCATCCTGCACATAGTTTTAGAGCACAATGATAAATTTTTGTGAACAGCATCCTTTTTTATTGTGACAGTCAGTGAGGAAGGTATGTAAGGGGATGAGCAACAAGCTAGAGATTACCAAGTTAAAATGTCTTATCAGTGTCTTGGTATTTGTTATTTTTCACATTCCTTCTACAGAACATTTTAAATGAACAGCCAAACCTTCAGTTTTGCTGAAAAAAAATTGAAATAGCATGGAGAGCTCTGTACCAAAGTATCTTATCACTCTCTACAACTCCCTGACAGGGGGTTGTAGGCAGGTGAGGGTCAGCCTCTTCTCCCAGGCAGCAAGTGACAGGAGAGGACACAGCCTCAAGCTTCACCAGGGGATATTCAGGTTGGACATAAGGAAGAATTTCTTCATGGAAAGGGTTCTTCAGCATTGGAAGGGGCTGCCCAGGGAGGTGGTGGAGTCACCATCCCTGGAGGTGTTCAGGAAACAACTGGACATGGCACTGAGTGCTGACCAGGTGGTGATCAGTCAAAGGTTGGAGTCAATGATCTTGGAGGTCTTTTCCAACCTAAATGATTCTGTGATTTTTTGATCTGAGAGTCAGGAAAAGTGATGTGCCCCAGAAACCAATAAATCCCCAGAGTTTATCAAAGGCTATTACCAAAAGCCAAGATTTAGTATTATTCTAATACTTAGTTTCATACCTTAGGAAAAATCTAGCAGCCCAGGATTCAGGGAACCATGAATGTGACTTAAAGCTCTCTCTCACGTTCATTCAGGGATGCAACATCAAAGAATTTCCTAGAATTTCAAAATTATATAAAATACTTGTAGAAAGTATTTAGAAAATACTACATATTATCTTCTCTTTAGTCGAGTTGATTTGTTTGCAAGTATATATTACTTTGCTGTAAACATCATAGGAAATGTTGGCCTCTGTCAGATTCAGTTCAAACAAAGCAAGATCTCTGAAGACATGGTAGAGGCTAATATTAAAGAACTATTTGTGAGAAGAAGTAGATGAATATCCTCACTTAAGAAGCAATGAACTCAGTGAATTTCAAGTTTCTTCTCCAAACAGAATGCTTGTTTAGTTTAAAACAGAATCATTCAGAGCACAGTCAGGTACCTCCACCATTCAGTGCTGAATGGGGTTTGAAAAGTTTACATTGAGGATAGGTTAAAAAAAACCACTTAATTGGACCAGCACTTGCTGGGGAAGGATGCATTAGAGTCCAAAGAACCCTGCTATGGTGCATTTTTTACACAAAATCTATTCTACCTGTTCTTTTCCAACACATTGTGTATTATCTCAGTTTGTCTTTTGTTATTTAGCATCTATGATAAGAGCAGAATGAAGGGGTGGTAGGAAGGTCTCTGGATTTGGGGATTTCCCCCTCCCTTTAACCCCCCCCCCCCCCATAATGCACCTACTGAAATTATTTTTCCAAAGGAATGTACAATGCAAACAGCCAAATGTTACCTTTTCCTGCAGCATTCAGCTCACAGGGTGAGCAGCCTCAAGTTCCCCTATCAGTGTCTGTTGTAATTACTGATACTTGGCTGGTATTTGTAACCTTCAGAGAACTCAGTGAAAAACATAGCTAATTTACTTTTTGTCTTTCCTAAGAAGATCTGTGTAGGAAAATGTTTCAGAGAAACAAACACCAGACTAGTGATTATTCATTTCACTTTGCTGGTAAACTGGATTACAGTTATTACACTTACTTGCTTGAATAAAGATGAAATAGCAAGTAGCAGAAACCAGCTAAGAGTGGTGGCAAATGAAGAGGAGCATATCGATAGGAATTGTAGTTTTTTTGTATTTAGGAAAGAGGAAATAGTTATTCTATATTTAGGAGGAAGAACATAGTTATTCTGCTGATCCTTTAGTCCCTGGTCAATAGTTATTAGGGTTGGAACAGGCAGTCATTTTTAGTGTTATGTTCTTAACATATTTGCTTAGGCAAACATAGTTATGTATTATTTTTAAAAGGCCAGCGTTTGTATAACATTCTTTTGATCCTCATGGTTACAACAAAATATATGTGGCTCCCAGTGTTAACATTGCATGACTTGACAGGAACCCTTGCATTAGCTTTTCCTTTTGAAGCCTCAAGGAATACAGACTTAGCCTATCTGAAAAGATGGCAGTCCATCATGCTGCTCATGGGAACGGCGGTGGAATATCTCTAGGCCAACAGATATCCTATGGTAACAAGCCCTTGTCATTCCCTTCAGTGTCCTATTTCCATGGATTGAGACAGGAGACTGGTATTTGATAACATTCGTTTATTGAACTCTCACACAAGAAAGAACTCAGTCCCTGTTAGCTGGACTCAGTGCCTTGCCTTTTGAAATTCTTTTTGCCTGTATGTCTACACCTCAAATTCTTATATAAATTGATATGAGGGACAGCAGTAGTAGATGAGGAGTTGGTGACATGGGGAAGAGAAACTGAACTACCATAATCACAGTTCTACAACTGTGAAAAGCCCGAAGCCACATGTGTGAAGGTGGCCACTTTTATTAACTTCAGTATTAGAACTGTTCTAGTCAAAAGGCAGTTGCTCTTCCTTGAGCAACTTCAGGATGTGGAAGAAAATCTTTGGCTATTTCTCTGTCTTACATAAGGATGCTGCTTTCACTGAAAACAAAACAAAATGTTCTAATTTTTTCAGTTAAAGCAGATGACAAATGTTTTGGATCAGAGTAGAGCTCATTCAAATTGAAGGCAGAGAGATGGGTCAAGACAGCACCATCTATATTCACCAGTGTTCCTCATCAGCCTGGCCTGTAGCACTGGAAATACTATTCAGACTGTATGTTCATTAGCACCTTGGCAGCTTGCTAATTCCCTAGAACTGGCAATAGAAACAAGTGATTTGTGTTAATAAAATGCGGGGACAAAACACATCTTCACAATTGGTAGATGTTTTTCAGCTTCCCAAAAAAAGCTCAGCTGAACAACTTGTGTATCCTATTTTCAATGCTCTATGCAAGCAAATTGTATCAGCCCTTGAAGTAGAGGACATTAGAATAAAAGTATTTTCAGTATTCTTACAGTGGTGTTCTGCTCCCTGGTCTGTAAGAAAATAAGGTAGAGAAACTGCGTTACAGAACTTTTCTAATCCGCTATGAGAAACCAGTGACAGAATCAAGATTTGAATCTAAATGATCCTGAGCTCCTCCTTTAAGTGCAGTCCTGAGTGACATTCTGAATACAGCACTAGAAATATTAGCTAGACTGGTTTCATCCTCAAGTTCTGGTGAGAAAGTTAAGACAACACTAGCCATACCTTACCACCATACTCTGGATGAACACAGAAATTCAAAGCCCCATACAAAAGACACAAACATGTTCTTCTTCTTCCTAGTAATACGCTAAATGCACACATATGTGCATATCTATCATATATATCCATATGTATCATAGAATCATAGGATGGTTTGGTGTGGGAGATGAGCAAAAAGAAGAAGAACAATACCGGAGATGGGTCACAGCTTTGAAAGAATCAACAGAGGAAGACCTTATTTAAGACTATAGAGTTTACTTACAAACAAGGGACTTTATGAATCAAGTTAGAGTTTAATGTTAAAATAGGGTTGTCAGGTTGTATTCTGTAATGTTTGTAAAAAATCCACCCTCTCTTACCCCTTGTTGATTCTCTTATAAGCTCCTCCCCTCTTGTCCATATGCAATTGTAACCCCCCTCCCACACTCACCTATTTTGAATAAACCCCTCCTCCTATTTGTAATATTCCAGAAAGTTCCCCGGCTTCCCCTATATGAGGGGGAAGCCATCTTGATAAAGTGTTCGCTCCTGTTCCACCTACAGCTTGTCTCAGACCCTTTGAGTGGATTTCCCCATTTCCCTTAGCTGGGCTGTGTTAGTTTGGGTTGGAAGAGACTTTAAAGATCATCTCATTCCGATCCCCCTGCCATGGGCAGGGACACCTTTCACTATCACAACTTTCATGTTGCTCCGAGCTCTATCCAACCTGACCTTGAACACTTCCAGGGATGAGGCAGCCCCAGCTTCTCTGGGCAATCTGTGCCAGGGCCTCACCACCCTCACAGGGAAGACTTTCTTCCTAATATCTGATCTGGACCTACTCTCTATGAGTTTAAAGCCATTCCCCCTTGTCCTTTCACTCCAGGCCCTTGTAAATGGACTCTTTCCATCTTTCTTGTGGGCTCCCTTCAGGTACTGGAGGGCCACAATTAGGTCACATCAAAGACTTATTTTTTCCAATCTGAACAATCCCAATTCTCTCAGTTTTTCCTCATAGGAGAGGTGCTCCATCCCTCTGATCATCTTGGTGGCCTCCTCTGGACTCCCTCACAGGGGGTTGTGCTGGGGACCCCAGATATTTTTAAGCACACGCAGACACACAGAGGCAATGGGCCTGAGTTCTGACAGACAAATAGACAAAAATATCCAGCCACGTGGAATAAAAAATACCATTAATGACAACATGTCTAACAAGTGACAAATGTACCTTCTTTATTCTTTTCAGGCATTTGGATCTTTGTAGGTCCTGTTCTCTCCTACAGAGATCAAGGCTCAGAGGCTAATATTTTGTTAAGGAATATTTTTTGAAGAGGAGAACAGCAACCATAACAGTTCAGGTGATCCCTTTTCAAGCGGGGGCCCATTGCTTGAAATACCATTTCCATAGTATGCTTTAACTTTGGGAGTGAGAGTTTTTCAATCTCTTAACATTTTAGAAGTTTTTCTTTTGAATAGGTAGACAGTTTGCATGCAGTGTCACCCTTGCCAGCAGCACAACAGCTGTTAATTGTACTCTGCAGAGTTTGTCATGTGGCGACACAAGATGTGGAACTGAAAAGCAAAGAACTGGAACAGCACAGGCCTATAATCATAAGGGAGGGGCCATTATAATCAAGCCATATACATTCTGGTTTGGAACTGAAAGAATTCTTTTCAGAGTGATGAAAGACTTGGTAGATTGGATTGTAGGAGCTAAGCCAAGAGATTACTAACTTAATCAGAAGGGAAGGTATCTCCATGTACATTTGGATTTAATTGCATCTCTCCAGAAATATCCTGTTATAATGGATCACACAGTGGTTACCAAATATGCAATTAGTAACTATTTTTTATAAAGGATAGGGAAAAAGTGAGCTCTTCTCTCCTGTATTAATCCACATGCACTGGATGCAGTAGGGGTGACATTTTATCAAGTACTTCAGCCCTCACCTGCAGAACCATTCTTTCTGAAGCTCCTATTTAGACGCCAGAATGGGTCAGCATGTGAGACTGTTGCAGCACAGGACTTTGTCCTCGCTGAATCATGAAAGCAACACTCTGTGCAGACGTATTTAGGGTCCCCAGGAAGGTGGGAGATGGAGGAGGAAGGGACACAGGGAGACTCTCTATATGTGTATTGATGCTGAGTGGCTAAAAATTTGTTCTGTTGGAAAACTGTGTCTTTACAGCTCTTTGGCACCGAGCTTGTCCGTTTGCTAAATTTGATAGGTATGGCATCTTACCAAGGACAAACCAGTGGAATCATGTAATCCACTTACAGGAAGGCTGTCTGGACTCTCCCACCAGCTTGGGGCAATTCCCATGGAAACCAATGGCATTATGTCAATATGGACAACTGTAATTGAGCTCAGTCCTGAAAACATCTTAAACCACAACATCCTCCACAAGGAGCCACCTCATTATGCATCTGTGCTCCCATTTGGCTCCTGGTATCCCCTTATCTTGTTCTGGCTTGGGAATACGAAGGATTGCCTGGTGTGGAGGACTGGGAAACTGCTCTGAGTTAACCCTTGCTTCCTTTTCTTTTAGACTTTCCTGGTTGGGTGATTTTCTGAGAGCAAAAATTGACCAGATGTGTACACAAGGCAACACCCATAATAAGCATATCCTTCCCATTGCCTTTGCTCTATCAGGAGTCCCTGTCTAAGATGCCTCCCTTCACATTGCATTCATTATTTCTCTTCCTGTCAGACATTTCTGCGATAAAGCTCAAGTTTAGAATTCCAGTCACCTGTTTAAAGTTTTCAGAGATAATTATTGGAACTGGTTGATGACCAATGAGGGTCTCTTCAAGGAAATCAGGTTGAAAACTGAAGCTATGAAAGATCATTTTTAATCAGTTCTTCTCCTGAAAATCTTCTTCAAATGTCCCTTAAATTTGGTTGTATACTCAGCTAGTAATGCAACACTGATTAAAAAAAAAGGTAGCAATGAATAAAAGTAATCTCAAATATATCTCAGAGCCTATGAATAAGTTTACATGTCATTAGTTACAATAAAGTGATTATCAATGAAAATTTGCATTTGCAGATGAATATCACATAATGCTATTTTCTTTATCCAGAAGAGAAAATATTTCCATCTATATAAGAAGTTGACTACTTAATTATAACCATGGCATTACACCAGTTGGATGGTGTAATTTTTTTTACTAAAAAATTAAAATTTTATTAGAAAGCAAGTTGGCACATATAATATGTATGTGTTCATAACTATAATTCACAAAAGAAATACTATTTTTCCTTCCTAAAGTCAATGATATTGGTCAATAATATCTGTGTCTGTATGACAAGCAGTCAAGGAGTGACCTCTTCAGGAAACAGTGATATTCTGACTCCCGTCTGACTGAGACATCCTTGCAAGGCATGATGGTACCTTGGATAATAAAAAACACAAAAACAAAAACAGAAAAGAAAAGAAAGAAAATACCCTTTAAAAAATAAGTGTTATTGAGGGTTAGATAAATCCTACTTTAGTATTCAGATTTAAAAAAAACCCCAACATTAAATTCATGGAAGATATTTGAAGCATGCCATTTATTCTTGGAATTCACTACTATAGCCTCTGTTTGCTGTTGCAAACTGCCACAGAGCCACTGGAATCAGAGCAGTTACACCAGTCTGCAGGAAATGAGGATCTGGCTCATGATGTTTATGCACAAAGCTTGTAGAAGGTGCAAATTTCAGGAAAACATAAATTGTAACTCATAAACCAGGAAGGTATTGAACCACAGGATCAAATATCAAATCCCAGTTACTTTTCGGGAGCCACAATGAGAAACAGAAAGAATAATGGGAACAGAGAGCTGAAAGCAAAAATGGGGGTTATTCTTGGAAGAGTCAAGGATTTCCTTTGTGAGCTCCCTAACCTTTGTATTCCTTGTTTATCAAACCATAAATTAAACTGGACAATAACAGCTACCCACAGAGTGCTTAGTTCACTGTTGGTTGTGAACTACATTGAACACCATCAACAGAATCTGCAGTAGCAGGGCATTTGTATCATCTATGGTTATATTATGGTTCAAATTCTACTAGATGTAGAATCTGTAGAATTCTAGGTGTAATAAATCAGTAAGTAATAAATTTAAATGTAAAACACTTTTGGCTTTATCAGCATGATGGTAAAAGAAATATTTTTTTTTTAATAACACAAAGATTGCTGATGAAATTGTGCTATAGTAAGAAATATCATAGCTAAAATTCAAAGCAGAAAAATCTTAGTCACTTGCCAACAGAGAATGCAAAAAAAAAAGGCTTTTTTTGTTTTTTTCCATTATTATATCAGGGTAAAAGAATATGCTGCATGAGTGAATGCATAGTTCATGGTAGCATCCACGTCTGAAGGCTGGAACATAGCTAAATGTATCCAAGGTTATTATTTGGAGGAAGAGAGAGAATCAGCATCATCCACATTTTGCAGAACAGAGGTCATTTTACAGATTTTAATAGGCTTGGCTCTGTTTCCTACAAGAGCTGCTTTTTTATTGCCATTCTTTGAGCCCAGGGTTTCCTGCTTGGTCTGTTCTTCAAATTCTGCGACAAAGGCCACCACCATCATCCTCCTGGTTTTAAAATACTTCTCACCTAAATTCTGTGTTCCACAGAAACCTTTAAAAAATCCCTGTAAAAATGCAGTTGTTTATAGTGAGAGAGTGCAATATTAAAATGATATTTTGTTTGTCTAAAGTAGCTGCTTTTCTTCCTTCTGACAATGAACTACTTGACTAATTGTTGTAAGCCATTTACAGGCATCTGGGATATGATGAATGTGGGCATTTGTCAATTTGGGTTTACTCTTCTTCTGTACAAAACCAAAAATATGCAAACCCTTATTTTTTATATTTCTGTGAATGGTCTCGCTACATCTTCTACTATGAGTGTACCAGTTTGGTAAAGTTAAGCTTGTGCATAGAAGCATTGCTGGATCAACACCTAAAAGCTGGCACTTTTACCAGATTATTTCATTTTGCAAATCACTGATCCTGGACCAGTCCATTTACGTGGTAGTCCTGTAGATTTTATAAAAAATTATACTATCTAAGTTGCATTGTAACGCATTTTTGAGTTGCATACCTTGCACAATAAAAAATGTAATAAAGATATTTTAGAAGTCTCTAGAAAATATTTAAGAGAGATCACTCTTTAGTGTTGATGTTTCCAAAATTGATATAGTCTGAGAACATGCTTAAGTAAGGCTCTTAAACCCATGCTTAATCACTGAATCCCAGGATGGTTTGGGTTGGGAGACACCTTAAAGCTCATCTCGTTCCACCCCCCTGCTGTGGGCAGGGACACCTTCCACCATTGCAGGTTGCTTCAAGCCTTGTCCAACCTGGCCTTGAACACTTTCAGGGATGGGGCAGCCACAGCTTCTCTGGGCAACCTGTGCCAGTTGTTGGTTCACTTCAAAAGAAGAACACGTGTGCAAGTATTTACTAAATAAGGAGAAGTTTCATTCATAAAAGATTCCATAAAATGGTCCTAAAAACAAATGGAGAAGCTGGGATGTTTTATTCCTATGATGTAAGGCTTCCACATTCAACTACTATGAGCTTTATTGCATGTTTATCCTGTTATTACTCAGGATGAAAATACCATATATTTATATATCATTCCTATGTTAAGGCAAATTATTTTTGTGGCAGATTTTTATTAACTGTTAAATTGCTGATATAAGCTTCATGGTAGGGATTTGGGAAGCTTGGAGCAGTCCCGAGAGAGGCAGTAACAGGCAGAATGTAAGCAATGCACCCTGGATACAATTTTTTTATACAACTGAGACTTTCATGACATGTTGGATAGCATATATTTCTTCACACATATCCCACTAAGAACTCAAACTATGCATTCAATTCAGTTGAATAGATGAAACAATACGAAGAGGAACAAGAAGTCTGTAGAAAATTTAATGAACTTGAATGACTCTCTTAGATGGTAAATAAAAATTTGAATAAAAGGTAAAATTGTCTATTTACCAGACAGACTAGAGTAACTTCTGTATTGCCATTCTGAGTACACAATATGCTTTAAAAAATTTAATTACATACTTACCTGATTGACTAATAGCTCTGGTGGGAGAAATTTTGCTTTAGTACTTTTGAATAAATATGTATTTACCCAAGATGGACCTTTCCTAGTCTCTTGAAGAAAGGGTAACAATTGTTGGTTTCTACCCAAACATGAAAGAATAGTAATTAAAAGGAATCCAAAACCAGAAAAAGGGCAAAATAAGGTATTTTTTGCCTACCAGAATGGCTACATGAAAATGATTTCACAGAAAATAAAGCAGTAAAGGAACACTTTTGCAGTGTCTCCACAGATAGTGTTCCAGCTATAAATATCCATAGATGAGGGGGAAACTCCCTTTAAATCTCTGAAATGCCATCAGCCATACAGTAATTCCCCTCACCTCACACTGGAGCAGCGGTGGCCACCAGCACCCACAGCTCCTTCTCTGCCTGCAAAGCTGCCTCCTGACTGGTGAGTTCTCAGCCTGTGCTGCTTCACAGGATTGTTCAATCCCAGGTGAAGGACTGAATTTTTCTCTGTTGAACTTCAGGAGGGTCATTTCAGCCCATTTTCTCCAGCTGCTGAGGTCTCTCATGCAGCTCTCCAGTCTGCCTTGCCAGCTGCTTACCCTTGGTTTGTTATCCACAAAGTTGGATCCTGTCACACTGCCCAGATCACAGCTGGAGATGTAGAACAGTTGGGTTCAGCACTCAGCCCAGGAATGCTGACAGAGTAGGATTTTGAACCACTGAGTACTATTATTTGAGCCCAATGCTCTTGTCAGCTTTTCACCCCTTTAATAGTTCCCCCACCCACTCTTCAAATTGGCTGTAGGGATGAGAAATAAGAAATGGAGTTTTTTTGAACTTTATCATGCTGAGTCCATAACGTGGCTTCATACAGGTATTGGATGGGAAGAGAGAGAAATGATCCTTGTAAGAATCCATAACTGCAGAATGTAGCTTGCCACTCTCCTATGCACTCAATACCTTTCTCTATTGAAGTGCTCACTCTTGGACATCTGTCATTTTTCTGATGAAAAACTACAGTACTGCATGACCAAAGGTGTTAGTTCCTGGACAGAAGCTCAGAATGATGAAAATGACCCTCCATCATCATCGGGAAAGCTTACATTAATTTTTAAAAAGATTTTTAAATCCCTCTTCTGGTCTGAATCTAGATTGTACCATGTCTGAAATACATTTGAACATTACACGGAGTAAATTTGCAGTTGGCTTTTGACTGTGTTTTTCCCAAGAGTTTGCTATGGAATGGCATGTACAACACTGACAGTATCTGGTTAGAGGCAAGAGATGGAGGATTGGCTTTTCCACTCACATCTCAACTGGTGAGAATTTGCAGCTGAAAGGAGTTCTTCCCTTGTTTTGTTTAAGAATTGCACCAGGAGCATTTGAAGGAATATCCTTCAATAGTCAGGAAGGGAATAGGCTACATTTGTAGTTCAAGTATCAAGACTATCCAGGGAAGGCTGATAACTTTTAAAAGCAAACATATACGGAACTGAGATAGAGATGGCCTAAATGTCTGTACAGGAAGCACAGATCCATGTTTTCCAGAGGAAAACTTGCTAAATGTCTGTATTAGCCCAGTTCTGATGGTTCAACATAAGAACTGGAGGGGGGGAATGTCTCCTGTAGTACCATGTCTCTGTTGGTGACTAAGAAGGGATGTACAGGATGTACACCCTGAGGAAGAGACAAAACCTCACTGCAGATGCTTCTTCACTCTGAGTCTCAGACTTGTTTTGTTGAAGAACAAAGAACTTTTTTGTATGAATATGTCTGAATTTCTTTTTTGGACCCCTGAGAAGGTTTTTGGCACTCACAGCCTCCAGCTGTAAGGGATTCCACCTGAGCTAGGAACTGTACACGAAGGTGACTCCTTTTGTTTGCTTTGAGCCTGTTGCTTTTATGATTCATTTGATGCCCCTTTGTCCTTATACTGGGAAGGAGTGAATAATCATCCTTTATTTACCTCTGCATTATCATGGCTTTATACATGTCATAAAGGTCATTTATCTAACAGACTGAAGGGTTCTACTCAGCTTAATCTCTTTTTGTATGGAAGCCCCACACTTTAACCACCTGTGTTCCCTTTTGCTGCACCTTTTCTAATAGTTTCATATTCTCTTGAGGTGGGGGGATGAAGGTTATGCATCCTACTGAGGATACAGCAACCATCTCCATCTGTACAGCAGCCTAGTGATGGTTGTGCTTTTGTTCCCTGTTCTGTTTGCTTTTTTGACCACTGCCAAGCTTCAAGCTGACATTTCGCAGAACTATTTATTATAATTCCAAGATCTCTTTTCTGAATGATAATTGCTAGTTCAGAGCCCATCATTCTATATGCAAAGCGAGGGTTGTTTTTCCTCCTGTGAATCACCTCACAAACAGTGAATTTCATATGCCACTTTATTCACCCTTCATTCATCTGAGAACATTCTGCAGCCTGTCACAGTTGACTTTTTTCTTTTCTTTTGACCATTGCCTTGAAACATTTAGTATCATTTGCAAATTGACAATGCATTCTCTACTGATTTTCAGATCATTTCAGATCATAGGTTAGACAGCAGAGGTCTTAGCACCAATTCCTACATCAATTTCTGCCTTTTTTTTTCCTGCTTTTTAATAAAGTATTAATCCATGAGAGGACTTTCTCCTTTCAGTTTGGAGCAAGTGAGTCTCTTGAAGATCTTTTTGCTTGGGGAGGAGGAGCAAATCTTACTGAAAGCCCTCTGGAGATGAAGTAGACCATGAGCCTGTCATGCCTGTCTGTGTGCTCCTTTCACTCAGTCCACTTCATAGGGCTCATGCAGATTTGTGAGGCATGCCTTGTCTCTAAAAAAAAAAAAAAAGTGATCTTCTCCAATGTCATATTTGTCTGTGCATTTATGAATTTGCATTTTAGTGCAGCTTCTGTCAGTTTGCCCTGCACTGGTAACAGGCCCACAGGTCTTCATTTGCCAGTGTGGAAAGAAGAAAGAACAAAAATGCTGTTGCTAAAAAGTGTTGGGAAAGTGGGTATCTTTCGTTTTCTGGTCTGACTTGCTTCTGGAAGGTTCCTGTTCCAGCAGATGTGCTCCCTGCTACAGTGTATGACAGGGCTCAACAATAGCTCTTCTCACTCTACAATGATAATTCAAGGTGCAGTTAATAGGTAGAATAAGAAAGCTCCTCATACAAGGACATGGCTGACCTTGGAGTCCTCATACAGGTCATAAATAGCACTCTCAGGAATAAAAGTTTAACGCATGCAAAGACTGATTAAAAAAATCCCAGCAATGAAGACCTCAGATTTGTTCTGATTATTTATGGACACAGCTATATTGATGTTCAATGAAACACATTTATATGTATTTTCAGCTGTCCATCAGTATTTTAAAAAGGTAAACAGTAGTTTCATAGGATCCTTGGAGCTTTATGTGTGCCATATGACAATAAGGTTGCCATGGAGACTCCTCATCCTCGAATACTGCTGTAATTAATGTAGAAGAATTCAGCTCCTTTTATCTACATGAGAGTTACAAGACAGTCTCTTCTTTTTTGTCGACTTTTTTTTCTAGTGAATATACATGCTTTGTGTAACAGGGGAAGGCATGTAAATCTGCAGTCTGCTGACCTCTGAAACAGTGCAGAAAATTGAATATAGAAATATAGAAATACAATGGTTGCTGCTGCAAGCAAAGACTGAGACTACAGCCTGTGTGAAAAAGGTATCAGTAACAACAGAAGAGCAGCTACTTGCAGGAGGATGCACATGGAGCAGAAGGAAACTCAGAAACATGATGAATCACAAAATGGCAGCTCCCCACCAACTCTCTTCTTCCTGGTATTATCAGTAATAATTTGTCACAAGTGATATGGAAACATCTCTTTAATTAATTAATTGATGGCTTAGTAGTCAGCCAACATATGTCTGACCTGGAAAATTTCCTTTACCTGACACCACAGAAATAACTGTGATGTTGTTTGGAGATTATCACCCAAAGCACGTGTTGCATAACAATGTAATGCTTTGGAAAAAAATAAAGCTGCATATTTAAGAGAAAGGAAGGTTGACCTTAAGTCAGAGCAAAGCTTCTCCTGCAATTCTTTTAATTCTTTATTTATATTTGGGATGCTCTCCAGGGCTGCACCGAAGTTAGGCTGTCTTATGTATTAAGGACATTTGGGTTTTTCCTTCCATCCTGTCTATCATTAGGGATTCAGATCCTGCTGGACTGCTAATGAAACACGACTTCACAAGAGACAGGAAAATGAGCTATTAGAGCAAATAATAAGGGTTTCAACACTATTGTTTAAAAGTAATTTTTGTCTTGATTTTGTTAACACACCACTTTAATTTCAGCACCTCATGTTGTGTATAGATCAGCAAGGTTTTGTTAAAATTTCTACACTTCTAGTGCTTCACTTAAGAATTTGAAATAAACAACCATTAGACTGTCTCTCAACAAAAACCTCACATTATTTCTGGTTTTGTGTATTCCAGGGTATGCTGTCAGAAGAAAGTAATATATGTTCTCAATTTGTTTTAATTAAATTAGCTCAAATGCTGAAAGATAATCTCTCATGCTGAACTCACTTAATGGCCTTTTTTACCTCATGGAAACATAAACTAAACATAAACTATAAAAAACCTAGAAAACATCACCTTTCTAAATCTTTGATATTCCCCATGATATTCAGTAGAACTTCCAGCAGATTTCTTTTTTTGCCTGTACTTTTTCCATCGTCTCTGCTATTTTTGAAGTGGAAATACAGGAGAAATAGCTACTGATAAAAGCCATACAACTCGGTCCTCATAACTTTTATTTTTGGAACTAGTTGAAGTAAATAAACTTCAGCTTTCCCTTCAATACATGGTCCAGTTTTGCATCTAGATTGAAGCTGTCAAACAGACTTAAAGGAAGCAGACTTAAGGAGCAGCAATCCCTTCTGGCATTTGGGTAAGAGAGACCTGACGAGCCACAGCACTGCGCTGGGCAGAGCACAACCAACAGGCTGTTGGAAAAATATGTTTTCAGAGGACGTGGCCCTTCTCATCCATGCAACAGCTGGCCCTTAACCAGAAGCCTATACATTCTGGTATACACCTATACTAAACTCCCAAGCCCAGAGTAGTTGCCTGAAAGATCTGGGGTGTTTTGGTTTTGCTTTTCAAAAAGAATAATCCCAGTTCTGCTACCTTCAGTCACTCAGATGTTATTCCTCAAGCATTTACTTGAATTCATGGGGAACTCACTGCTTAGGTGCATACTCAGTGCAAAAAAAACCTGTCAGGATCCAGTTCTAAATAGCAGAAGTATGTGACTGCATATGGTGTTTGAACTATTGCTTAGAATGTACATGACAGTAGAACCCATTACATGTCCAACAACAGGTAGCAGTGGCCTGTATTATCACAGGTGTAGTTTTCTCCCTTCTCAGTGGGTCAAGCCTCAAGAAACCATCTAGTTTCCATTTGAGTTTTTCTGTCCCTGCCCCCATCCCTAAATTTAAATAACTGAGGGACACTTCTGAAAGGATCTGCTGAAGCTTATACACCCTGTGCTTTAAAACCAGTAAGAGTGAGAATTGCCTAGTACTGCTTGATTTCTTCTACAGCACAAAAAATATTTTCAAAAGCAGCAGTAAGGTACTCACCGTGGCAGAAACTACTACTGTGAGAAAAAATATAATGATAAAATCAGTTTCTAATGGCTGACAGGCAGACACAAATGCAATATGAGTCTTATGTTTTCCCAAAGCTATTCACTGCATTTTATGGTTATAAAACGAGGACCTTCCACAATGAAAAATGAGATGAGTTTTCTCCTGATGTTTGCTCTTCTCACCATGAATTTCCCATTAACTGCTGTTTTCTTTGGCAATCAGATCTTTTTATTTTCTAGGAAGTACTTTCTCATTTCAGTAGAAAAATGGACTGTTCACAGAGTAAACAACTTAAAAGTATGTTGAGAAAGGTGTCTGCCCCAACACGGTCCTGTTTTTCAGCTCCCCGCTCAGGTAAACGCTCTCACTGAAATAAACAGGATTGTGTTCACTGCAGAGCGTTTCAGGAACACGTGTCATTTTTCCCATTGCTTGGATCCAGTGGGGCATCTGTCCTAAGGATGAAGGAGAGTGCTGGATCCGACAAAGAGCAGAGCCGAGTCCCTGTGGCACAAGAAGGTCTTATTCCAAGATTCAAGGGAAAAATTTTTCTGAGAAGCCACTGGGTAGTGCAAAACACTTCAATGACAATGCAATAACAGAATAATGTTGCTAATTGAGTTCCAGTTTTACTTGATTGGCTTAATAGCAGTGAAAACACATACTGGTAAATACACTTTTGGCTGTTGCAAGTCATTCACAGCGCCTAGAAAGACTAGAGCTGAATTTCTAATGTTCCCAGAGAAGTCTTTTTTAGGCTCTCTTTTCCCATTATTTCTGTTAATCACAAAGATTGTACAATGCGTATTTCTAAATTACATTTAACAGCCAGTTCAATTCTGACAGCAAGCTGTTATACCTTTCTAATGTTATCTTTTTGTATTTTATGGGTCACAGACTAGGATATATGAAAACTTTCCCTCATGCTGTTAGCACAGGACAGCCAGACACAAACCCCTGTATCTATCAAAGTTAGGCCATCAGACTACAAATTTTCTGTTTTTTTTTTCTTACAGCTGCTCAGGAGCCATAATTGAGAAGCCATCCCAATAATTTCCTTCACTTGTTTCTCCCACAGTTGTGAAAAATGGGGTGAGGAATAAGGAACTACATTCCTTACTGTAACAACATGCTGTTCTCTTTCTTCTGGGTGCTTGGAGCACTAGTCTTGGATGCAGATTTCGATTTCCTATTTGGTTTTCCCCAGCTTTGGAGGCTTTGGGTACCTCACTGAATCTTCCAGTGCCTTGGTTTCCCACCTGTGCAAGCAAGAGTATGGCTTCTCTCTTGTTGGCAGATTGATAAGCAGAGAGAGCTCCCCCTGTAGTGCCAAAAACCAAGTTCAGAAAACCCACCAAAGATATCTTATTTGTAACACCTGGCTCCAAGTAGGTCTGAGATCCTTCTGGCACCTTTCTTTAATAATAAGATGGACAGGCAGCATATTCATAAAAGACTGTAAGTCAGTACCAGCGGACACGAGCAGGACATTGGGGTGTTTCTACAGAGGAAGGGAGATGATGGTCTTTTTCCCCCCAATTTTTTTCTAAACCTTGAGAATCAAGTTTTCAGTTTGAGTTAATTGCCAGTTATCAGAGCTGAGGTCTGCCCACCATGGCTTCAGTGTGGTGCAGGAGCTGTGTGATACACTGCTGAAGAAATGGGATTTTAGGGCTAATATTGAGTTCTTTTATCACAAAGCTGTTGTCATATGAAATACAGTACCAGCATGTGTCAAAGGAGAATCGTGAAAATAACAAAACTGGAAAAGCTCTGTAATTCTATTTTTAGGGGTAGTAAGATCTCTTCAAATCGATTCCCCAGGACATGAAGCGCAGAAAACTGAATCATACTGCAATGATTAGAAAGAGATTGCTCCTTCTGATGAAAGTTTAGAAGAAGCTGAGACTGCCATGGTCATGTCTGTTCATTTAATATAGGTTGGTTACACCAGTCTTTTGGACTAGTTGACCTAATGATTCAAAATGTTTCCTGCTGCAGGTAGAAGCCATTAGTGATCACAGTCACAATTCTGCCATTTAAAACCACTCCAGCTCAGATCCTGCTCCTGGCTGAGGTGATGAGATGGGCCCTGCCATCCCAGGGGAGCCACTGCCATTCCCAGAACCCTGGTTCCCAGAGAGCCGATGACCAGGCTGAGCCCTGACAATGTAGACCCAGAGTCAAATTCCTGAAAAAAGTTCTATATTAAGAGCAAATTTTGGTCAGAGTCTCAGATTTCAAAGTTACAGAAGACTTGCAAAAATTTTTCATCGCCACTGAACTGCTTAAAAAGCAGTAGCGTCTCCAAGTCTTCAAACTCTCTAGGAAAATTCCAATTTGTCTGTTTTTCAGTGTCTTAATAAACATGCTTTGTCTGGGTAGATCATACAAATACTGCCTATGTTAGGAGAAATCTAATGCCCCAGCTATGGAACGTGTAAACAGAAGTTTGTGTTTCATCATTGAGATGTGTGTGCTCACATGCGTGTGGTGAGAGCAGAGCAAAGCCTGGAACCACTGCTGCAGAGCAATGTGACACAGACCCCATTTCCCCCAGCCAAAATCAGCCATAAAAGTATTCCTCAATAAAATTCTTGGACAATAAGGAAGAGACGCATAAAGAAAGGAACATCTCCTGCAGGACAGTTGTGATTATATAGACAGTGGCCTCTTATTAGAATATTTGTCTTCATAGGGGCTAAACCCTTTCTGGAATAATTTCTCCCTTCCCCACAGATTTATAGTTCCTTGGAGAGAAGGAAACAGTTTTCATAGGGCACATTTCAATAGCCCAGTAATTTCTTGCTTTATGTCTTAATCTTTCCATGAATCAGGTGAGTGTGTAAGGGTTTAACAGGGAGACTGTACGTGGGCAGAGTGTTGTCTGGAAGCTGATTCTGGGTTTGTTACTGGAGTGGCGAACATCTGTGTAATCAAAGACCTCATAACAAAATTGTGGTCAGTGGTGTGTAACTTCAGCTGGATGAAAACCACACGGTAGCACAGATGCCTGAGCAAGGAAAGCAACCACAATTTTTATAATCAAGATTATCAGTAGGCGAAGCCTAAACACGTTAATGGAAAGCGAACATTTGTTATACTGCACTGTGAATATCTGTGCAGGTCAGTCCTACAGCAAAGAGAAATTCACTTGTGGGAACATTGCATGATTTTAATGCAGAGTCACAGTCATCCTTTGTTTGTTTACTTGGTGTGTGCTTGGCATGGAACACACTGCTTCGGAAAGGGAAATGCCTAACAGAGCTTCCACATTACAAACACATATGCTGCCTTATTATTCTGAAAGCTCAGCATGAAGCCCTTTTTCCCATGGTGGATTCCTTCTGTTAGACAGGAAACACCCACATATTGACAGACTTCATCACCCTCCTGCATCTTTTGGGGTGGTTCCAGGAAAGAAATAGATAGCAACTTTTCACTTCACATTAATAAGTTTTATTCTCTTCCTAATGTACTGCATTTCAGGGAACAAGGAATTGATTCCTCACTGATTCTTGTGAAAAAATGTGAAGCCATTAGCCAAATTCCCATAGTTATAATAATGAACCAAACTCTTTTATGCCTACAAACTTGCCTTTATGTTATGAAAAGCACGTATGGCCAAGGATGGAAGAAGATATGTAGGAAAAGAGGGAAAACCCAGAAACATGCAGGGCTTTTCAGATATGAAAGGGAAAATGACATTAAATTGTTGATGGGAAGAAATTGCTATATTTGAAGAGGGAGGAGGAGGCACAAGCCGACTTTGAGGCAGCTGGCACAAGGACAGTCTGCCTAGTAGGCAAACAAGAAAAGCAAAAGACATCACAACAATCTTTTCAGAAACTTTGTGGACAGATGTGTAAGCTCATTTGTTCATTTATTTTGTATATAACCATGGTCTTTATTCTGCCAGAATTTTCAAGTAGCAAGTTAGTGCATGGCACCAGGAGCCACTCATGTATTGCAAGTAGCCAACATGCAGAAAATGTTTTATCCGAAGGGCCACCATAATATAATCATAGAATCACAGAAGGGTTTGGGTGGGAAGGGACCTTAAAGATCATGCAGTTCCAGCTCCTGCCATGGGCAGGAACACCTTCCACTCTAAGCCCCATTCAACCTGGTCCTGAACACTTCCAGAGATGGGGCATCCACAGCTTCTCTGGGTAACCTGTGCCAGTGGCTCATTACCCTCACAGTATAGAATTTCTTCCTGACATCTAATCTAAACCTGCTCTCAGTTTGAAGCCATTCCCTCTTTTCCCTGTGACTACAGTTCCTGGTGAAATGTTCCTCTCTGGTTTCCCTGTAGGCCCTTTCACAGACTGGAAGGTGCCACGAGGTCTCCACACAACCTTCTCTTCTCCAGGCTGAACAGCCCCAACTTAGCCTTGTCTCCATAGGGGAGGTGCTCTAGTCCCAAATACTGAATTGCAGTATTGTATCATGATTTTTTTTAAAATCCTTTTAAGATACTTTGGGTTTTTTTCAGCCTTAAATTAGGGTAACTTGTATTTATTGTGGGTATTGCAAACAAGCATCAGAAATCACTGTCTTGGCTTGTCTTTCTACAGCTCTGGTCCCTGGGAGGCTTGACACAGACATCACAGGTGGTGGGTAGTGGGCACAGCATGGTCCTGAAAGAGTTTTTCACAATAAACATAGATGAGGAGAAAATATTGAAATGCACATGAGAGAAGCTGCCCGATGGGCTGTGCTGGTGGAAAGCAAATACTAGTCTAGTATTTTGAATCCAAATAACTCCTCCCTGGGAGTCCAGAGGGGCTTGTTTGCCTTTGATTCTGAGCACATGGACAGTAGTGTATGGGCCACAGGTAGAAAATATTGTAGATACTTTTCCTCCTTTTTCTCATTAGTGACTCAGAGACTGAAAAGGCAGCTAGTCAATGGGAAATACATCCCTACAGATTCAGAAGTTGTTATTATTATGTATCTCCACCATAACAACAGATTGTTAGGCCACAATAAAACAGATTGGAATTTCATATCATCTCAGTAATGAAGCAGGAACAGGCCAATGGGCCTTAACAATAGCTATGAGTATTTCAGCACCAGGGATCTCAAACATACTTTAGCCTTATACTACCTTTCTGAGTTATGATTTAAGAGCCTAAGGAAGTATGCAAAAAAATTGAAGCACCGAGTATTACATGACTGAGATAATAAGCAAATCAACAACAGATCTAGAAACAGAACCCAGGATTTCTAACTTCCAACCTTGTTTTTGCAACACACTCTCTAAAATGGAATTTTGTGCCTATCTCCCTAGCAACGTATGGACCAAAAAGCAATCTAAGGAAACATCATCCCACATTAGGTCCTGATAGGTGTTTTGTACAAAAATCACCTGCTCTGGCTCTCTGTCTGTAAGCAGAGAAATGTAAATCTGCTTTGTTAGCCTGCCAAATGAGGGAGGAAGAGTAATCATGGTCCACAACACTGGGGCAACAGAAATTTCCATAGGAAATTTCCTGCCCTATTATTTTTGTGTGTGTTGGGTTGAAAGTTCAGAATCTGCTTCCAATTTTTTTATAGCCTAGAATGGTATATTTCACAGAATTAGAACCATGCCAACCTCAGTCCCGACAGAGCATCCATACATGTGCTGTTGTAGGGAATTGCTGATGCCCGCTGACTCATTGGGAATATAGTGATTGTCACTGCTGCAGGTTAAGGGGTTCTGGATAATTTTGATTAATGCTCTTTGAGTGGTTGAAAGCAAGAAAAGAATGACTATTCATTTTTATGATCAAATTCCCTCATGGAATATAAATAGAAATATAATAAATATATTAAGTGTCATAAGAAGGGAGTTGAAGAGTCCAAAAGATTACTTGCATACTTATTGTCCTAAATCCCTTGACATCTGGTAAATTGCAAAAGATTCCAGGCTTCCACCAAAATGCAAGTCAGATTAAAATGTGAAGCCTTACAGTTTACAGGATATAAAACTTCATAATCTGTTTTTAATAGTTTGAGATTAATTTCACTTTTATATTTCCTGTTAATCTGTTGAAGTATAGAGCTGTAATCCAGAGAGAAAATAATGATATTTTGAATTCATTATACTAGATCGTCTTATCTGCATTCTTTGCTCATAGTTTCAATTCTGAAACTCCAGAAATTACATGTAAGACTTATAGTTCTAGATTAGTTATTTTTAACTAACAAAAAAGTTTCTGCTGCAGGATTTCTTTTAAAGCCAGCCCATGGAAATAGTTTCTCACCCCACCACTTCTAAAATTCTACTGAGAGGCAAAAACCCCCACCAAACAAACAAAACTCTATTCTAACTTGTATAAAGAAAGCATCCTATTAACTGCTTTATTAACGTACTCCATATCTTGTATTAAGATGGCAACCTTTTCTTGATTTTCTAAAAGCTATGAGGAAAAAGGTTTACTGTATCTGATTTTGAGATACAGAAGTCCAGCAAGGAGTTCAGGTGTCAAAGGAAGTGTCTGTACAAGTTTCAGCACGATGTTGAGACACACTAGCTATTTTTAAAGAAAAACCAACCCGACTGAAACCCTTGGACCTCTGTGCTCTCATGGTTGCCTGCTTCCAAAACCTGACCTACCTTACTGAAAACTACCTGCAATATAACTGCAATAATCCTGTGAATGTAGGATATTGTAAATCTCTTCAATTGAAAACTGCAGATGGAGTCAGACCACTTCTCTTCAAAATTGTATATTGCCCTGCAAGTTGGTAAAATAAATGATAAAATAAAGAGTTCAGTTCATACACTTTATATGTAATGATGTTCAAAATGCAAAAAAAAAAAAAAAAAAAAGCCATTCAGACATGCTCTACAATAAGAGAGAAGATAAAAGATGAACCAGTCTGGCCTACAAAATAAAGTAAAGCAGAATTTGGGAGCTTAGAAGAACTTACTGTGTATATTTAAAAAATAAAATACCAAATAAAATATAACCTACCCATACTCATTCAGTGATGCACACACAGAGGAAAAGAACTAACTGCTACTAACTGTTATTTCTTTCATTCTCAGACAAGAATTTAAACAATCTGATTGACTGCACAGGAGATTCTCAGGAAGGGCAGCAGCCCTTTTCTTTACAACATATTCCTCAGAGTTCCAGGAGAAAAGTCATTAGAGCTGTGAGGATCTTTCTCTCTGTGGTACTCCCAGAGCGTGACCAATATTACATTCCTTTAGAGATTCCCCCCCTGAGGCAATGGAGGATAGTCTACAGCTCCAGTAGTCCAGCCAGTCCCTCTACTTTATTTAGCATCATTACTGCAGCTAGGACATTATTTATACTGGCTTTATATCCATAATGTATATGAGGCACAGCAAAGAATATACCCAAAGCACTGATCTTAGCTTCTTACCTTCAAAAAAAAAAATAATCTCAGGATGGCAATACTGGATCTTCTGATCCAAACCCTAAGGAAACATTTATTTACAGGTAAAAAAGGCTTCTGTGTCTCATAAAAGTAGTAGCTGTGAAAACCAGAGTTATATGAACTGATATTTCTATTCAGGTGCAACTATTTTTATCAATATTATTTGTACTCTTATTTTCAGAACATTTGGTAAAAAATGTAAGGTATTTTTTAAAAGATATGGCACTCAGTGCTCTGGTCTAGTGGACAAGGTGGTGATCGGTCAAAGGTTGGACCCGATGACCTTGTAAGTCTTTTCCAGCCTCAGTAATTCTGTGATTCTGTGAAAGTTTATAATATCCCTATTAAATAATTTATAACACTTAAAGCTCTAGGAAGGAATATTAGTGGTAATTGGCCTTGCTGTAGTGAAAACTGTCTGCCCTTGGATCCAGCTTGCAATGCTCAAGTGCTCAGCGCAGTCAGCTGGATCTCGGCAATGCTGATGTCATCACGTGTCACTGTCTGAAGATCCTGTCTGCCACTAAACATCAGCAGGACAATCAGCCTTTTGCACATGAGCAGGCAGTGGCTGATGGCCTGTAATTCTCAAATGATAATAAATCCAAAGGAAGGAATTGCTCTGCTAAATGTCAGATGAGTCACTGCTCATTGCAATGCAAGGGGTAAAATGTGGGGCTGAATTTTTTGAAGGGTCAAACACAAACCTTGGTGGATCTATAATGGTTACAGGTCAATCTCTTTTGAAACCCAAATAAAGAAAACCATGAGACAAGGATATCCTCCACAGTGTTTGGGAGTATTGTAATACTCAAAAAATATTACATATTAAAAAAAAATGTAATCTAACCTGTTGAAAAAGCTTGCAATAAGAAGATATTCCCTGCATTATGTTTGAGACCACTTGATTGTTTGGTCATAGTTGAGTCTGAGCTTCTGTTAGCTGAAAAAAAATATGACTCATATACTCTCCTGCAGAGATTAAGCATTCTGGACTCAATTAATGTTCTTTCATAATGCCCTGAGCTTCAAAAATAGATTAAAATCCAAAATAAAAAGAAATTGTTCTTTTGAGAAATAGGATATTATGGTTCACCCAGAGTATGTGCCAACCTACTGAGTCTTTTTCATTGTAGCATCCTGACTGTATCTGAACCTTGAAGTCCTATAGGCCAGCACTTTTCCACAGTGACAAGGGTAGTATCTCTCTTCTTGGAGCTAATCCTAAACTTCTTTTCTTTCTTTCTCACTTGCCTGAAGATAGGCAGTTTGCTTTGGCCCTGTACCAGGAGAAAGCTGTACTGTCTCCTGTTGGTTCAGCCCCACTGGCTTCTTTAGTGGAAGAGTAAAAAACAAGCCCCTACATCCTTTCCACACCTTCCCCTGCCAAACAGTCAGGACTGATACAGATCTTGGCTTATCGTCACATAAGATAGTATCAGGCTGCTTCTGGTACAGAAAGGCTGCCTCCTCCACTCTCCTCTTAAAACCTGCTTTTGGTTTTACTGTGGTTGGTTATGAGACTGAGATTCTAAGTGTAATTAGCTTAGATGAAAAGCCAGAATGTATTATAGTGCTGGTTCCAACTCAGCTTTGTTAATAGACAGCTTCCTCTGCCAGGATGTACCTTACCTCACTTCAGATAGTTAACACATTAGATGTCTACCCGTACCCACTGCCTAAATTCCTGCTGTGGTCACTTGATAGAGACAGGCAGCACTCAGGGATGATTTGCTCCACATGACTGGGATGCTGACTGTAGAGACATAATGTGCTGCTGGAGGATGCCTATTCCCATTTCTTCCTTGACCAACTGAGATTCAGTACCTAACTCCTAGACAGTCAACCAGATGGATCCCACACCAAGGAATACCAAGGGATTGGATCAGCTTCCTAAGCATTAATACTTTTTATCTGCATAAAAACTCTGTAGATATAGTTTGTAATTGAGTAAAGAACTTGAATTCAGTAGTCCAGGTGTTGGAGGTAGGTTTTTAAGTATAGGGTGATTCTGCACCACAGTATTGGCATATCTAAACCTCCTGGACTGAAACATGCTGTGCTACCTACCTGTCCCCACACCTGAGCATTTAGAATCACTCAGTTATTTCTAAGGAGATTAAGAACAAAGATATTGCCTGGTTTATACAAAAATTTTCATGTAGAATACTGCAGTGACAGTTCTAGCATTTTTGGAGCTACAAGTTCAAAGGTGGGGAGAAGTATTCATACACTGTTAGTAAAGTCTAACCCAAATTTGGCCAAAATATGTGCTTTTGAAAACTTCCATTCATTTGGCTCATCAGACATCTGGCAGCTGTTAATCTCTTTTCCTTCCATCTGCTGTGGATTATGGTCTCAGGTTGTTCCTTCAAGGGCTGCACGACACTCCACACTGCAACTTGGAGACTGCACAAGTGTTTGTCCTGTGCTCTCAGTGATCCCCTCCCTGGTCCCAGCATCACTCAGCTCTCTAATGATCCACGAAGAGCTAGACTAGGACTGAGGGAAAGACTGGCATTGAAGGAGACTGGGACTATAACTGAAGAAGGGTTGGGGAGGAGAGGAGGAAGGAAGAACTTGGTGAGGCCAGAAGCAGAGGGTGCAATATTCACTAGAGAAGACTCAGTCTGTGATGGGGCACTAGAATTCCTATGGGTCAGCATTAGCTACTTGTCAGGAGGTCAATAATCAGGAAATGAAGGCCAGCACTTCCCTCAGTGTCAGCCATGAGCACGGAGGGGGTGGCTTATGCCTGAAGAGTTCATGTGGTTCAACCTCGCTTTTAATTACTACTGTGTAGGACTGAGAGGGAAAAAGTGTCCCACAGAATCTTGCTCCCTCCACAATTTTCCTGCATGCATTTCTATTTGAAATAACAGGATGTACCACACATGTCAGGTTACAATTCAGTCCCACAGGCGTTTCATATAGATTGTACCTGGAAAGTGGGGAGTACTTGGAAAGTCAGTCTAGAGGCAATAAACTAGAATTCAAAATCATTGGAGTTTTCCTGCTTTTGCCAACTCAATTATTCAGGCATCATAAAAATACCTCCACAAGGATGTGGAAGTTTAAAAATAAAATAAATAGAACATTATTTTTAATCACCTTCTAGTTTCCTGTTTCCACTATCCAGACATCTGAAAAAAGCTCTTGTTTATAAAATTAAGGAAAAAAATAAAGCTGCACGTTTCACATAGTCATGTGAATTAAGGAAGAGAAAGGCCTTGGTGCCAAGAGAGGTCAAGCTAACACTGAGCATGGTCCTGGGAAGGAGCAGCAGTACAGCACAGGCCTTCCCATTGTTTGTCCCAGCTGCATTTATTCCTGTCACAAAAATTATGATGGAAATTGTGTGCAGTACATTCTGCAAATACAGCAAAGCATAGAAAGTATGTGCTTTCAGTGCTCACCCTCTTCCATCTGGTTCCAAGAACAATAAAAAAAAAAAGTTATTAATCTTCTTTCTCTGCCTCCTTCTTTCTTATTCTTATTCTTCACTGAAATAAGAGGAAGGGAAAGGAAGGTTAAAAGGTGAAATTTCTTTGTGCGTCATCTTAGAACTGAACTAATCCACCCCAGCCCCCTTCTCATAACTCCAGCTGCCAGGTGAGTCTTCTCCTCAGCCGCTACTTTCAGTACAGAGCTTCCTAAAGCAGCATGTTGCTCTGTGCACTTTCCACATTCTTATTCTTAAAATTTAGAATAAGAAAACAAAATACAACTTCTGATATCCCCTGCTTGGCTTGAGCCCTGCAGTAAAGAATGAAAAAGCCATAAAATTAAAGAAATCCAAGGCTTCCAACCACCCCCCACCTGCTTTTTAACCCAAACACATTGCCCACTACTGTGCCTGAGCTTTTTTCTCCCTTCTCTTTTGTTTCTGACTGCAAATCCAAACCTGCCAAGCTGAACAGTTTTATATATTATGGAATGAAAGGAGCAAACTGTCCAACAAAAATGCCACTCTCCCATTGAAACTGTTGATCCATCATTTGTTGTTCACAGTCGAGGACTCTGTACTTTACTTCTGCTCACAAGGCCAGTGAGTGACACAAAAACATGGGAAATAGTCAAAAATGTCGACCTGGGTGTAAGAGGGCCTATCACCCTCCTGTATATGAGCTGATGAAGTGTTTATAAAATTCCACTAAATATTAATGGCACAAGTCCATTTTAGTTAAAACTATACTTAATATTACAAATCCATGCTAATAAGACACTCTCCACGAGGCCCTTGATGACATTATGCACTGCTACTCTTAAGACATGAAGAGAAGGGCATACATTAGTCATCTAATGTGTCTTTCAGGTGCCCAATGAACCTTTAGCTGAAGCAAAATGTTTAAAGCCCTGATCCATCACTGGGACTACTGGGATAAGTAAAGAGTGCAGAACCCAGCCATCAAAGAAGAAGAGTGCCAGAGGCCCTGATGCTTTGACCCTATCAAATGTACCTCTGGGTGCATTCGAAGGGAAGCAATCCACAGCTGATGCCTTGGGAGAAGAGCTCCTGGGTCTGCCCATCTTAGGATGAACCTTGAGCTTGTTTGTAACATAGCCATCTAGGACTGACAAGCTAAAAAAGAACAATGCTAAGCTGTACACATCCCAGACAGGCCGTGCTGAGTGGCTGTCATACTGGGCAAGCAGCAGGACACTAGGAAAGTACAGTCTTATTGCTTGTGTGGTTGCTTTTTGTAACTAAAATAATATAAGCATTTAAAAATATGTGCTTCCATTACTTTGAAAAGCAACTCCATCATCATTTCCAGGCTAATTCTTCTCACAGGCAAATATTTCTCTTTAAAACACACCTACTTTTAAGAACAGTTAACACCTTGTGTAAGCTATAAAGATAATACAGATGTACCAGCCTGGTGTGAGAGAGTGAGAATTAAGGCACAGTGTACCACCTTAACTGAGTCAAATAGCAAATAAAAATGTCTGCTTAGACTTGAACTGGATCATATTCAGTAGCTTCAGGCATCACAGCCTCTTGCTCCCCTGAATACCCAACTCTGTGTTTAGCATGGGCAGAGCCTGATCAAGTGCACTGGGAAATATGAAATACAGAAATATGAAATATGGAATACAGTGCTACCATCAAGGTTTTGAATAGAAATTAAAATAACCCATTCCTGTACATTGAGCCAGTTGCCACTGTGAGTGCAGGATTTGATTTTCAGTATCTGACAAAGAAGAATAGGGGCAGGGCATGGGCCAGAACAATTGGTGGCACAATAGCCATTTCTTGTAGGCTGTTTCACCATTTTCATCCCAGGATCACAGGGAAGATTAGAATCCTAACTGTGTTAAAGGCAACTATATTCAAAATGTTTGCTCTCTTTGTTCAGCTGCAATGTTCCTGCAGAATCTGAACCAGAAGTGAAGACCTTTCCTTTACCATATCTGTCATCCAAAGCCAGGTGAGACTCTGGGTCTCCCTGTCAGGAGAGACAGGGCCAGCTATATTTAGCAGCTGGCCTTTTTCCTGTTCCTTCAGCCTGGGAGTTTGTCCCTCATGCTTGGGACTCTTGAGCGGGATGGGAAAACATGGCTCAGGTGTGATTGCATCAGGATGCCAGAAAGACTTCCAAATTGGTAGTTCAGAGTGGGTCATAGGCTTGTTATACATGATACCTACATGTATCTATGATACCTGATTTTCTTAAGCAGTCTGCATGCATGGCTATATCTAACAAAAAAAAAACCCCAAATCCTCACACTTCTTCACTGTTAAAGGAAGGGAGGAATAAAATGGCAAATGATCAAATGCAGCATTAATTTGTTGCATTTTTGCAACTAAACAGCCAGGTAAAACACTTTTCACAGAATTATGACAGCAGAAGCCTGCAGCATCTTTGGGCATCACACTGGTATGATATAACAGGAATCTTTCTTCTAGTGCAGGCAAGGCTATGAATCACGCATATGTTATAAAATTTCAGGTTCTAGCCTTTCAGATTTAACAGCCTGGCAATCGTACTGTTAAATGCATTTACTTACAGCAAGTTCAAAATTGCTTGCAGCTTTCAATCTGTGAGGCTAATTACATGAAGGGCAAATGAACGTTTTATTTCTAGGAGCACAGATTAAACTCTAAGTAATAAAAGCCAAATGTGGAAGATCTCACTGAGACTCGCACACACTGCAATCGATGACAATTTTGCTGCAGTTATGATAGGGGAGGTAATAAGGAAGTTTACAAGCACATGATAAAGGAAAGAGCCATCATATTTCTTTAGAAATACTGATGTCTGTGAAATAATAAAAGCTATTCATAATGTACTGGAAAAATAACATGGAGCAATTTAACTAATTAACATCTGAGGCCAGCTTCTTCTCTCTCTGTTTTTTTATTTTCCTGCAGAGCCAATGGAAAGCAGCTTTGGCCACAAGGGTACCTTAGCTTGGAGGCAATGGTTCATTTACTGAAGAGCAGCATGCTATCTGCTTGAATCTGTTCATTATTCAGCTTTCCCTTTGACAGTTTATAAGCAGTCTCTTCTGACTCACTTAGAATCAAAATTCCATCAGTTGTGCTGGATCTCACTCCTGAAACCACTTGGGTGAACATTTGTGGCCCCAGAGACTTGAATGCAGGATCAAGGCATACACTGCTTGGTCCAGATTGGATGCCTTGGGGACACTTCCCTCTTAATGTGTTTGGTAAGTGTAATTCTTTGACTTCTTAGTGATATTTATGAAGTCAAACATCATTTTCGTGGATATCTTCTATTACTGCAGAGAACTGTAATGCTGCAGTGATTGTAACCACTTGTAAATCCATTTGCTAGAATATTCATGGCTGCAAACATCTGAATGCATGCAGGTAAAGCCATTTCAAAAGGCATTTTCCCAGGTCTTCTATTCAGTAATTTATCGATGAATATGTGCTACAATGTTTAGTATCCCACAGACAGGAAAGCTAAAATGATGACTCAGTAACCGGCTTTGTGCTGTTAATCAACATGAGTTTTGCATCCCCAGTTTGATTTGGAACCTGCCAGCTGAGAGTGGGGAGTGAATGCCTCCTGCCCCTTCTTTTCCTTACACTTTCTGCTGGGCAAGGCTCCAGGCCTGCACCACACTTTGATGGATGCACTGCTGTTATGCAAGGAAGGGCTTCATATGTTAGGGAAAAGCCATGTGGGGTGTGCAAGGGGAGGATGGAAGGAAGGAAGGAAGGAGGGAAGGAAGGAAGGAAGGAGTCATATCTCTAAAGGTCCCACCGTGTTAAAAACATCAAAAAGCTATGTTAACCAACTCAGCAGCTATGAACTCCACCCTTACTTCCATTTTCAATATATTATTTCCTCTATCTCACTTCAAAAATTATCACATTAGACTGCTAAAAGAGTAAATCTTCAAAATTGTCTTTTTTACCCCTGTTTGATTAATGAAAGTTCCTTGCTATTGCTAGGAATCCTCACTGTCTTTTTGAAGGAGCAGAGCAGAATACTTTTATGAAGATTTTTATTCTTCCATATAAATAGATTATAGAAAACGTAATATAATTTTCGTATCACTGATATTATTGCTTTTTGTTTCACAGTTGAATTGGCAAGAAGCAGCAACTTGCAGGTTTAATAGCATAAGGTGCCATGTACATTTCCAGACATATAAAAGCATAATAATAATAACAATAAATTGGAATTGTGGATATAGAAACATCACGTAGAAAGGGCTCAATAAAGCACACTCCTCTAACTAGGGACAAATTATCATCTCTAGGCATTCAGATTAGTCATACCTTATTCATCTCTCCTTTCAAGGGCTCACTACATTTACTGAAATTAATTTGAGCGTCAGTCAGGCAGTCAGTACTAGGGTGACTTTTGCTTTCAAACAGATTCTCACACTCCTTGCTCTCAAATTAAAGAACCAAATGTATCCTAAGGTGTGTCTGACTGAGGGAAATTGTAAAGCTGACTAAATTTCTTCCCTTTTTATACTCTGTCAACTTTGTAGGTGAGATCTAGTTTGGCACAAACTTTACCACAGACCTTGTAACACAACCATGTTGAGTATTGACATGATATTGTTTACACATGTATTTATAAATATAATTTTCTTTCTTTTATATCACTGGCCTCCATGGCATTACTGTTCAATCTGATAAAATCTAGAAGGTTCCAGACCATTTCCAGGGGCTTATCTCTCCCTGTCACTGGACAATAGCCCTGTCTACAAAGTAAACTGTGCCAGTCACTGCACTGTGCAGATTCAGGAGAGGTGGGAGGAAAGTCAGCATTTTGCACCCAGACATTAAAGTTGATGACCTCCTCTCCTCAATAACTCTATTACAGGATCTTTATTAGCTATCTAGGAAACACAGGAGCTGAAATATTAAAATATCTCCAAAGAGCTGGTGCTGCAACAGAGTGAAAGCATGGCTTCAAGATCTTCCCTTGGGCAAGGTGGGATGAGTATCTCTGCCCATCTTTATTCTTGGTGATTAACAGCTTTGTATTATTGCCATGTCATTCTCTCCTCTATCCCTACCCCTCCATTTTGTGCACTTGCTCCGTCTGAGCTTTGTGGTGGTCAAGTTTCCTTGGTTCTGTGTGACATTTTGTGTAAGTTACTTTAAAACCAGTTTGACTATTTGTAAAAAAAGCAAATGTGAAACACACGGCCTCTTTGAAGCCACACACAGCTGAGGATGGAGCTGAGTCCCAGCCAAGGCAATTCATGTGGGTGGGCAGACACCTTAACGTAAGGGTGTCTGTCCAACCTCCTGTGGAAAGGTTATTCAGGTAGAAGGTGCTGGGTACAAGAAAAAGGAAACAAAAGCCAATGTTGATCACATTTTCAAATTCTTCTGATGCCTGAGACAAGTCCTGGCCATTCTCGGCCCAAGGTGAGGCTTCCTCATGGCAAGCTCGGCCAGGAGCTTTGCCAGGTGGCCCAGCTGTGCTGAGCCCAGACAGCAGGCAGTGGTGCCAAAATATCCCAGCCCTGTGAGAGACCTGACCAGACCATCTCCAGGAAATTGTCCATAGCCATCAGGTCAATCTAGAAAGTGTCCCTGTGGGCACACGTGTGTGTCTTTGCCACATGGTGGCTCAGATTCAGCCCCAGAGAGAATCCTGTTCTCTCAGCTGGAGCATCAGGCACAACTAGAAGTAATTTTAATAATTTGATTTTTATTTGTTTTCTTAACTCAATGAGGCCCTTGTGCTGCTTTATCTCTCTGATATAACCATGGGCTGAGTGCAGAGAGATACAGACAAGGACACTTTCCCTGCATGAGCTTCTCTCTGAGAGGGGTGTTTTTCCCCTCTGACTGACTGTAGAGTTGGAGAATGAAGAATTTGTTCTTTATTCTCTTTCTATTCTCATGTGCCTTTCACACATACTTATCAATGCCTGAACACAAATTTTAAAAAACATGCTGTGGCAAAATCTGTTTTTTCCTTTGGTTATTGTGAAAATTCTCCAGCTAGCCCTTCTTGACCATGGATGATGCCATGGACTTTATTACAAGCAAGTGTCTGTTCCATGCTACATAAGCAAAGCACCTCACACAGCCAATCAAGGTAATACTGCCTTGAAACTTTACAGCCATATCAGACAGAAATAAAAATGGAGAAGACAGCCTAGAAAAGGAAAGGTGTATGAGAGAAGATGCAGAAGATGATTTATTATGACGATGATTCCCACAAAGCAAAGGCTGCTTAAAAAGGTTACTTCTACTCTTGGGTCATAGGAGAGTTCCTGCAAAAAATTAGAAATTTCTAAAATCTCTCATATAACTGATACAGGGCTGAACTCATCTCACATATCCATAACAGCCTAGCACTTTTAAAGTGAATGAAATTGGGAAGAGAAATAGAGAACAGATAGTCCCACACACTGGAAATGTTTTCATTGCAAGGACTAACTTGTTAGTGCTGTTCACCTGCATTCATGTTGTGTCCTGGTGCCAATTCGAGCCCATGGGTGGCTGCACTAAGAGAAAGGCAGAAAAATAGAAAATTGTAATAGCACAGGGGTAAGGAGGGGCAGAAGGAGAGAAAAAGAAAGAAAAGTGAAAGTAATTACCTCTGAGGGAGACACGGGAGGAACAGCAGGAGGGTGCTCAGCACTGCTTTTCCTGTGTGCCATTTTTGGTGGAGGGAATAACACAATGCCTATTTATCAGTTTCTCTCTCTTGCTAAGCAGACTAAATCTCAAAACAGCCAAATTATGTCTTTCTTTAACAAAGAGAAATTTTCACAGACTTGACATTAAGCAATCAATCTTTATTTCTCTTTATGATCATATGCAAAATTTTGTCTAGCCTGTTTGGCCTTGCACAGGCTAATAGCTGTGTGAGTGTCTGCTGGTGCTGTATCTTCTGCCACAGTGATTCAAAATGAAAAACTAAAAAAGAAGAAACATATAATAAAGCAGCCTCAGATCTGAGTCTTTTCTTTCCTGCTTATACTCATTACCTTTGTGTCGTATTCACATTAGTCGTAAAAGAGCACAGGGCCTGATACTCACTTACTCCACTGTCATGCAGAAAACTAAGCCTTAAAACACTTCCATTTGTTGAACATGGCATGATATCACAAATAATAATTATAATACTAATTTCAGAAAAGATCACACAGCAAGCACTAGCCTACAGCAACAAAGCATTTTATTTCTTAGTAGTTTTTCTTTGTTCCTTTTTTTTTAGTTTGGTTTTTTTTTTTTTTTCTGTTTAAGCTATACTAAATTACCTAAATTAAAAGCTCTGGGTAAAAGTAAAACAAGAATCCTAGACAATTCAAACAGAACACGTGAGCTATTTAAAGGCTGAAAAAGCAAACTCCAAAGCAAATGACACTGTAGTGAGCAGTATGAAGTCAGGTTGTTTCACTTTAAATGGCATCAACTGGTCCTTCTGTTTGCTTGCTCTGAGTTGGCAATTGCCTTAGCTGCATGTGGTTTCACATTAAGGTCATCAATCACTCTCCATAAATTCTTTTACTATCATTTATGGCATTTGATGTGATTATTTTATCTCTTTCTTCCTCCTGCCCCCATTTATTGGACTGGGAAGAACAGATGAAAAGTTAGACTCTGTAACTTCTCTTAACCATTTTTACTTTGGACAAAGATATTTCATCTTGCTGAGACAGAGAGAACACAAACATTTATGAGTATGAACAAAACCCTCAACCTATAGCTTTCTAATTGGTGAATTATAGATTTTATCAGCAACTCCTGCAAGCCAATTGGCATTCACATAAAGTTTGCCTTCTTAGGAAATTGAATTGGAAGCTTCAAATCAGCTTTCAGTTCTGCTTTTAAGAACTTGTTACCTGTACATCTAAAATCAATCCCTCTTTTTCTTAAGTACTGATGAGTCTGCACAGTGAGTCTTTGGATAAAACATGATGGGTTTTCCCTGGAACTCTGCCACTTGAGAAGTACAAAATGGCAGAGCTTGAGAAGAAAATTTACATTTTCAATATGGCCTCGCTTTTGAGATGGAACAACACCTAAGGAGCACAAAAGTTGATTTTCACTGAAATGTTATTGGACCAGCATGAAATATTTTGCTTGAAGGGAAGAAGAGTTTTGTCTGAGAATAAACCTCACCTATGAGCAAACCATGATTTATTAAGCTTTTATTAGAGATTCTTGACCTATCCATATCCAGTTCTTACTGCCTTTCTGGAGTTATTTAAAGAGTATTTCAGGTTCAAGTAAAATTTATCAGCAAATAGCGTAAGTGCACACAATTCCATTTCACAAGTTTGATGATCCTATCATATGCAATCAGCAAAGTCCTTTTTTTTTTTTTTGAGACAGAGAGAAGGAGAAGCAGAATTATAGTGGCAGCTTGACCCAGCTGAGAAAAAAAAGAGTAATCAGATAAAAAAGTAATTTTCTCTGACTGCCTTACTATTTCTATCTGTGCTATGGTGGCCTTGTATAGTTCTGCTTTGTGTAACTGTCCCAGTTTTGGGGTTATCTCAAAAATAATATGACAAAAAATTAGATATAAAATAGGTCCTTGTAGAGGAAACTTCCTTTCCCTTCCCAACTCCTATTAACTAAGTGTCGAGAAATGCTGTCTCTCCATAGCTTTTTAAAGCTCTGAGGACTTTACATTTTCAATCATATAATTTAGTGGTGGTTGGGCACTCACAGGCACTTATTTACTGCCCTTGCTCACTGCCTTGGCAGGTTCTGCTGCTGTGGGCTGAGCTGGGACGTTGTTGGGACTTGCCCATTGCTATTACCTGCTTCTCATCCACAGGCATACTGCTGATGGAGATCTGGAGAGTTGCTACAAAGCTCTGGGGGCTGATCAATGAATCCATAGGTCCATTCAGGCCTTTTTATGATTTCCAGTGTGTCCCCACACTAAACCTTTGAAGGGAATGGGTAAAAAGATGTAGGCATGAGTGAAACTCCTCATATCACCTCAGCCATTTGAATCTTTTTTCTTTGTTTAATGGAAGTGAATCACTCAGGCTGGTGGGGGCACTGGGACTGTAAGAACATAACAATGTCACACAAGTTGCATTCTCCCTTCTCTTCTGAACAGATCTGTGTGTTTGATTGCAGTGGATTGTTAAAGAATGTTTGTCAAAACCCTCCAAAAGGGCTTGAGAAAATACTAGGAATGAAAAGTCAGCATCTGGAGCAAGTTCATAATACCAGTGCTCCGCACCACAGTAGACAGAACTAAGAATGCCAACTTTTTATGCTTTTGTAAATAAATCCTTTTAAATCTAAGATTTGTGAACATTTGGGGCAAATACTCATGCAGAATGAATTTATGAGGTTTTTTGTGCTAGCTACACGTGGGTCTATTTTTAGTGTTTTCCTTCTACCTCACTTTCTCTTCAATTCCATAGCAAAATAAGAAAAAAGAAAAGAGGTGTGGCAGAAAAAGCAAGAAGGAATGGCAAAGAAGCAGCCTCTTCCTTCCCTCCAAGTTTCAAAAAGCGACTTGTTTCTATCTGAAATGCAGGATAAATGTATAGCCCTATTTAGAGAAATTGCCAAAGCCATGGCATATAAGAACATTGATCACAAACCAAAAACATGGACACCTCTTTGTTGTGCATCATTTCACAGGTGGAGTCCAGCAAAAACGTAATACTTCATTTTCCTGCTTTGCATTCAAACAGATACTCGATCCCTTTCCTTTTTACCCTGATTATTCAAGTCTTCATAAAAAAAACCAAAACAAAAGTTTCCCTGAACTGACAAAAAGGAGGGAGATTGGATAATATCAGTTCTGCATATTTGAAACCACATTGACTCCTACTTGCAGAAACACTACGGAAGAGGACTAATCCATCATTGCTTTATGATGCCTGAGAAAGTTCCCTGTAGGAAAAGTATCTCCTGGAAAAAGTGTGCAGTGCCATAAATGGCTGTGTTAGGGATGATATACAGAGGCACTTCTGAAAAATCAAATAATACTTCTGATACAGTCCTACTGCAAGACTAGAGGCCGGCATTTGCCACTAGCACACTGCATATACTACTACAAATGTATGCTGCAAAGATTGTCTCATTGTCTATAAAATTGATTTTTAGATAAAAATTAAGAGACGGACCAGTGAATTCTGATGTGGCTGTGACACCACAGCCTTTCTCCAAAAGCTCTATTTATGCCCAGTTATGAAACGTCTTTGATAATCTGCCCATATTTCTGCACTTTATTATATTGCAGTGCTAGCACAATCATTTTAAAAAAAATCTGTATTACAATGATTGTAAAAAGGCTGGGGTTTGAATATAGTTTGATGGACTATTTAGTATAGAGAAATCTACATACAGCTGAAAAATGAGAACGTAACATCCAATCTTGTTCATTCAAGTATTTATATTCGGTTTTGTATTCTGGACCTGTATCCCTAAGTCTTTTCCTTTATGTTCTTCTGCCTGTATTTTTCTTTAATAACTGTTTTAAAAGTCATAGAAAGGAGCCTTCAAATAACAGAGCAAATTTTCCCTTAGCAGAAGGAATAACTTGCATGTTTGAAATATTTTCAATATCTTAACCTACACCAATACAGGTAAGACCTCTTGAGAAAATACTGAATAAGCCCCAGTGAAATAGTAGCCTGGACAAACAGATATTAATTAATAATTATTGTCTTTTTCCTCTGTTCAAGTGATATTTTGTAGAGTTTATGAGCATTCAATGAAATTACCTTCTGTATTGGTTAGCAATCAATAGACATTGCAATGCCCTCTTTCTACAGCTTCCTGAGATACTCCTCTTTTCTGTCTCCTTAGATACATCTCTCACTAAAGGAAAAAAAAGAATCATATGTTTAATTCATCTTGGGCTGCCTGCATAAGACTGTAAAAAAACCCCAAAACAAAAACCCTGCAATACTAGAGCTTTGCATTGCCAAATATCTCACTTTCATTTTGTCTTCTGAACAGGCAAATGAAGATCTAAGAAACACCAAGATCTAAGAAACACCTTATTTCAGTCTTGCTAACTCCAAGTTATTAATTTGTACATTCCTATGGCCACATGACCTTATTGTCTTCAAAAGGAACATGTGATTATTTTAGGTATATTAGCAACTTTCTGGTATTTCTGTTTCCCTTTACACTTTTAAATGTGTTCTTACTTTACAGTTTCCTTCCAGACTCATGGGGTTTGGAAATTTTTATTTTTATAATTGAGATTCTCATATCCACATGATCCAGGAGGTATGATAACAAAGCACAAAATGAAGCCATAAAACTCAGTAAAATTGGTACTGTCAATCAAACAGCAGATATGATTACAAAACTAAGTAATGTGATTTCCCAAATGAAGTGAACCGAAAAAGTGTGTTATAAATCCCTGTGTTTTCGGGAATGAGGTGTCTGGTCTGATTGCACTGCTAAGTGTTGGAGAACTCTTTGCCTAAAGGAACAGAGTTAAATGAAAGGCAGGTGTACAGGATTCCCTGAGTGCACCCCTAGGGACAGGAAAACAATGGACTCCACCAGGAGCATTCCTGTGCGGTTATAACCACAGGGAAGGCCTCAATCTGGTGCTCTGACAGTCCTGATTTACCTGAGAGGAAAAAGATCTAAGTGAGCTGTTGAAAATGGGCTGTGCAGAAGAGAGGAGGCTGCAGGTATTGCAGAGGTTTTGCCAGGGGAGACAGTGGCAAGCTTGGAGGCCGAGGTGGGACAAGACAAACCTGCCTCAGCTCCTGCTATGGAGTTCAGCTCGGGAGAAAGAAATTATGAACCTCAATCTTTCACTTCTTGCTGATTTTATTGGTCTTTGTTTTGAGGAGCTCTCCATGCCACCTGCCAGCTGTCATAGCTCCAAAGGGAGGACCTGCAGCTGAGGCTGGACCAGCTGAACTCATGGTGGCTGAAAGCTGCAGGTGGGAAGGGGAAGGTCCAGCCCAGCCTTGTTTCTGGCAGTAATGGGGGGGCGGGGGGCAGTTCAAGGCCCACAGACAGCAAAGATCAAGGAATCAGATATGAAGTTGCCAAACTAATTTTGCAGGTGCTCTGGTAAAACAGAGGAAAGGGCCAGGAAAGTTGTTATTCAATGTGTATTTAATAAAATGTTCCCTTACCCTTCAGGTAACTTAAATGCAGCCTCCTTCACAAGGCAACCTGAGCCAGCAAAGCATGCATACAGAGACTCTGAGAACCTCCACATGGAGCCACTGGTGTGTGTAATACACTGGATGTAGCAGATCAGCCCTGCTGATGTAAGTGTCCTCAGAAGAAACTGAACAGTGAAGTGACAATATTCTTCAAGGTGAGAAGAATCAACTTCAAGGTAGTTAAAGAGCAGCAGAGGAATCTCATAGCATGAGGATTTAAAAAAATGGCAGATGACATTCAATATCAGTAAAGTACATGTACATGTAAAATGAAACAATTCCAACAATACATATACAGTGATAGGTCCTCAAAAAAGAGATAGTCATTTCATGGAGACCTTACAGATGGTAGAGATGGCTCTTTAAATACATCTCATTGCTGCACTTTGACCAAAAACATGAGCACAGTGTCAGAAAATTTTAGGAAAAAATGGAGAACAAAGCCAGAGGACACTGCTATGGTATGGTTCACATTGTTGGAGAAAGAAGGGCCCCTTAGAGGAGAGATGGCTGGAGGATGATATAATAAAAGTCTGTAAACTCACAGATGATACAGCCAAAGTGAATATGAAATAAAAAAAAAAAACAAATCACAAGAAAAGCTAGGGAGCACCAGTGAAATAACATGTAACTTCTAAAAATAATCAGGGAGCTTGGTGCACAACCCAACATAGACAGTCTCCTGTTTTTCAGCGTTGTCATACTTGAAGCTTACCATGCAACTACAGAAAAGCAGCTCTGCAAGGCAGGAAAGCACACCTCTCCTGCAGGCATAGACCTGAGCCTGGCCTTAAAGTCAGCACCTTTAGCAGAGGTTTGGCAGGTAACCCAGAGCAATTGGTGTGGGTTCAGAATGACCATCTACCTGGGCACCTTGCTCTGGTTCAGGGGTCTTCAGCCTCAGGCACCCCACCTTTCAGCACTCCTGGAAAGGGAGAAGGTGTAGAGAAGGTAAAGGACCCTGAAACAACCTGCCAGAGATCCAGCAAATGGATAATAGTTGGGAAATCTTTCTTGTGGTTGTTCTCTCCTGACTAGAAAGGCCAGGTCCACTGTGTCTGCCTTCTCAGAAGATGTAGAAGCAGACTGCACAAAAGTTCCTCAGGGTTATTTTGGAGGTAGTTTCACCTTCCCAAGAAGGAGGGAGGAAGAAAGTTGGCACAAGATTCCCAGTGTTTGCCTGGGCAATTTTTCAGATGCTTTTAGTCTCAGTGAACATCAGGAGCAGATTTCTTGTTAAAAAACAAGGGCTGTCATTGTGCTTGTATAATCCATCTGGTTTGTAAAACTCATTTTCTATATGCTGAAAAAATGTTCAATTTTCCAACATACAACAGAGCACAAAGAAGGTTCTGACTTAAGACCCAAGGTAGGAGCTTTTCAGCTGTCATTTTGCTACAGTTTAACTACTCCAAGAATTATATTGTTTATTATTAATAGCATCTACATTTAAGATGTCAAATTTACCTGTATGTAGAAATAATTTATTTTCTCCTTAAATTGCAGAAAATCAGCAATACTGAGCAAGAAATAAAAAGTGTATAATAATCACAACGCCTAAATACAAATAGAAACCCTAAATCAGATGACAGAATAAAAGTTGTCAGTGACACAAATAAACAGAGAATCACAAAAACAGAATAATTTTTGTTGGAAGAGATCTCTAGAGAACATGTGGCTCTCTACTCAGAGCCACCTTCTTACTTGGCACTGGTTGCCAAGGCTATGCTCTAGTCCTCTGATCATCTGGTTTTAAATCACCACTCACTCAGGAGAACTGTACTGGTATTAATAGATGATTCAAAAAAACACTCAGCAGGGCAGACAACATTCAAAATAAATAAATGAGGAGAAGCAGCTGGAAAATGAAATAACTCCACCAATGCACAGACAATGATGGGTGTATAAATATCTCAGTATAATGGTAGGTACCTAAAACAAGTGGCTCTAACCTGATTCTAGATCATCTACTCTCTAAAAAG
Source organism: Corapipo altera (assembly GCF_003945725.1). Taxonomy (NCBI): domain Eukaryota; kingdom Metazoa; phylum Chordata; class Aves; order Passeriformes; family Pipridae; genus Corapipo; species Corapipo altera. Next base: position 5,112,125 of record NW_020884898.1, on the reverse strand, counting down.
AAATGTTAGAACAATATGAGCTATAAGTGGGCTAAGTAGCACATGTGTCTTTTCTGATGAAGCTTTTCAAAAACACTAAAGCCTGGACAAAGTCCAGTCTCTCTGAAATGCCTAGTAGCTTTCCACGGGAGAACAATGCCAGGTAACCCTGATCATTCAGCAACATTTCAGTGCTGGGGAAGACTGTCTTCACATTTTATAAAGGTTTCACTTTGTAACTGTAAGAATATTTTTGAATGAGTAATGCAATAAAAATCTTTGTGATATACTAATAATTATTGCACAAACTGCTACGTGTGTTTGCTTTCAGGATAACATTAACTATTAAATGTGTGTATGAGGTGACTACAAAGAAACACACACTTTTAAAGAAATAGATGTAGCATGTTCGGAGATGATTAACAGAATGTTAAATGCTGTCATTCAGTGCAGTCAACATCCAAACCCAAATGTATGCTAGTACTGACTAATAATATCAATTAATGATTCACAAATGAAAGTACAATAATTTCAGAAAAGATAGAGAGAGAATGTATAGAAGTAGAGACACTGAAAGCAGAGCTCTGCCAGCTTGGATACAAATCTCCCTGTCTCCCAAGGCAGGGGAGAGAGATGGGATAAAGCTGTGTCTCGCAGGATGTCTGTACTAAGATGCTGATCTGGCCGAGGCAGACAGACTCTGCCACTGCTCACACAGCGCCGTCTGGAGGCTACAGCCTCTGTAATCAACCCGTCCCAGAAGGAAAGGCAAAATTTACAAACACTACAGCCTCCAAGTGATTTCCTATTTGGCTCGATGAACCGAAACGTGGGGCACTCCCCGCCAACACCACATACCCACCGATCAGGCGTGGAATGCAAGTGTGAGCCCGCAGCACCCCTGGCTCCATCCCGAGCCGTGCCCATGCAGGTCACACAGCCCAGGCACACAAACCCACGCTCAGCGCTCGGCAAAGCTCTGCTCTCCTCTTTGCTCATCTCTGAGTTACCCATCTTGCTGTTTCCTCTGACTGCTGACAGAAATCCCATAATTAAAACAGCCTCTCAGATCAGCCACTTCATCTGAAGGCATTCCGTGGTCGATATTTACCAGCTGAGGTTGCACTGGGCTCGTGGTATTTATGGGGTATTCACTGTAATAAGAGGTGATATTTAATGCTCTATTGATCCCTGCAGCAACAGGTCTCATTCTGAAGAGAGAGATAATCCGCTGTCTCACTGCATTCAGACGAGTTTGGACATTGTGGCCTTAACACTCAAATACACGGAGCCACTGGTGTGTGTAATACACTGGATGTAGCAGATCAGCCCTGCTCGGCGAGCCCGGAAAATGTGCACTCTTCAGGAAGGAAGGCTAATGAAATCAAAAAGACTTGGCTTTATTTATCTCCATGGACATGGCATGAAATTTGCCATATCTACCTACTAATGCGGGTTTGTTTTTATGGCACTGAACTGATTTGTTGCCTTGCTCTTAGTCCTGGTATCAGTGGGAGGGTTTTCACTGGTCTCAGTGTGCACTAAATCCACAGTTCCCGTTGTGCTTTTCTCTGCCAAAAGAAAGCAGTTGCAGATATTAGACATTCCACAAGGGAGGCCACGGGGCTCGGCACAGCACCTTTTGTGATCAGCCAAATATGAGACAGAAGTTCAGCTTGTGAAAATAACCTTCCTGTAACAGAAGGATCATTTTGTGTTTGTGCGTAAGCTTCAGTATAGCAAAGTCAACATTCATTTCTGAAACAATGAGAGGAAGATTTTCAGAAATGAACAAGGTTTTCAGAAATGAAACAAGGGACTTTTGCAGGATTTACTACGAGAAACTGCTGACTGTCTTTGAAGATGTACCCCAGAAGTATATTCTGCTTTTCCAATTTTCTTTCCCCTCCCTAAGCTTTCCCTTTTGATCAAATTGATCAGCCATTTTAGTAACAATCAACTGTGGAAAATATCCTTATGTTCACTTTCAGTGTTAGTCAAATCAATTAGTTTTAACTTCCTCCTCCACAACCCTATCAAATTCTCTTCAAAAAATATTTTTATCTTTATCATCTGTCTCATTATGTTTCAAATGATCTATTTTCATCAGTCAGAATTTTATACCAGGAGTCTTACATGTCCCCTTGTTTAGAAGTCAGTCATATAAGTGACCCTCTGAAATATTAAATGGGACTAGATGTGACCTGACAGTTTCAAACTGCCAATTTCTTCCTCGAGCAAAGAGATTTTGGTTTAAGCAATGCATTAGTTTCTCCTCCCAGTTTGGAACAAGGCTGCCTCTTTGCACATGCCAAGTTATAAAAACATTCAGAAGGACTTCTCTCAGCTCTGCTGATGTAAACAACTGGAGTGCCAAGAAGAGGAAAGCAATTATTATAAGAAAATTTAAAACATCTTATCAAACTGTAGAGCTGGTTCCCAAAAAGAAGAGGCAGACATATTACCAGAGTCATCTCAGTACAGGCTGGACCAAGCACTGGAAAGGACGAAAGAAGTACTATGAGAGGCAAGTAAGGAAATAGCTTCATACTCCCAAATCTTCAATATCAGCCTGGCAGTATAGTCCCATCTAAGTTATCACGCAGTTTATTTCTGTAGGCACGTCTCCTATGTAATGAGCTTGGAGATGGATGATATAATTGTCAAATATTAAGAAAGTTACGAATACATTTCATGCATTGCACAATTTTCTTGTAACTGGCAATCAATACTGGTATTGCTCTTGCCAGTGAAGGGAGGTGGACAGGGGAAAGAAGGCTCCCAACAGGCCACTAACACTTTCAGGTGTTTCATTGCCATCCTCCCTATTGCTCATTTCTTAATGCATATTTCTGTAGCACTGCAGAAAGGACACCTAAGTCCTTTGGACATTAATGCTGCTGGGTGCATACTAGGGACACTCAGCCTTAGCGACAAAGTTCATATTTCAGCAAGGAGTTCTTGCTTTCCCTTGAGTCAACGCTGGCAGCATCTTCATGGTGATGGTTCTGACAGCCCTTATGTAGATTGATGAAGTTTGATGGATTAGTTGTTTCCTCCAATGTTAATTTATCCCTGAATGCCTTTGCATGGAATAAGTCACCACTCCAGCAAGAGAGTGGGTTTCATCTATCACTCAGTCAATTTTCCTAAAACTTCAAAGGGCACAGAGTGACAGGCAAGAGGGAATGGCTTCAAACTGGGAGAGGACAGGTTTAGATTAGATATTAGGAAGAAATTGTTCCCTGTGAGGGTGATAAGGCACTGGAACAGGTTTCCCAGAGAAGCTGTGGATGCCCCATTCCTGAAAGTGTTCAAAGCTAAGTTGGATGGGGCTCTGAGCAACCTGATCTTGTGGATGCTGTCCTTGCCCGTGGCAGGGGGATTGGAATGAGATGATTTTTAAAGTCCCTTCCAACCCAACTTATTCTGTGATTCTATGACCATCTGCAGACAAGAACAGATGCTGGAGAAGAAAGGTGGGGATTGACTGGTGGGCAGCCTTAGCTGGTTAGACAGGGTGGGAAGGTGAAAATAAAGCATTCTGAGGTTATTTTACAAAATATAATTTCAAAATGGAAGCCAAAGCATTTAATTTTCAATTTGTCAAAGCAAATGATAAATTTCGCTTTTCCACCTTTGGATGCAGAAACATTAGATTAAATACTTTTTCAGAAATGGGGATAAGAGAAATCTACTACACAACAGCATGTGTTGGTTTTTTTTTACTCAGTTCTGCTTGCTCCTGACAATAATGGATGGCTCAAAATCTAGCTCCAACATTAGCTAGAGACAGACAGAGCATGAGATGACCCAAGAAGAAAAAAGCACTACTGCTGTTCTGCAAGCTTTTTAGAATTAAGAAGTGGCCTCGATACACACAATTACTTGTTTACTTTAGTTAAAAAAAATGCAGTGTCTCCCAAGGTGGTCATAAACTATGTGTTGAAACTAATTACAGTGTCACAGGATGTCTGTCACCTGTTGGAACGGATTGGAAGGGTAATGAACTGCTAAGGAGTGCGGGGAATGGCTATCAAACATCTGGTTACTTCCTTAGGCTAGATGCAATGAAGCAGGCTCACACAAGAAAAGGGCTTAGCAAAAAAGTTGTCCGAGTCTAAAAGAGCAGGAAAAGTATCCTTGTAAAAATGGTAGTTAAGGAAAAAAGAAAATTATCATAGAATGGTTTGAGTTGGAAGGGAGCTTTGAAGATCATCTAGTCCAAACCCCCTACATCTTTCACCAGACCAGGAAATATAGATAAAATAATGTAGGTTTTAGGGTGTACTTTCCCCATGGGAAAATCTTGATGGAAGTGTCTCTTGCTGTATGCTGTTCCTGCAAATGAAAGCCTGGGAAGGTACATCTAAACTGACAGAAGGGCACAACCTCTCACATAAACATAATTACCATGCATTATTTAGAAGTACACATGCAACAAAAACAACAAAAAAGAATTGAAACCATAATTGACTCTAAAACCGAAAGGGGGGAAAGCTGTCTCTCAGCTTTGAAGGTCTTTTGCCCTTAACACATTCCCAAGCATCCACATTACAGAAAGCAGTCCCAGCACCTGAGACAAGAGCCCATTCGAAGTTCACAAGCACCTTTTGGATCTCTCAGAATGCTTCTGATAAATGTTTTACTCTGTTATTTTTTAAAAAAACTTCTCTTTTCTCCAGCAGTAGAACTTTTAGAAAAGTACTGAAAAGAGCATGGAAGAGCTGAGTTTTTACTATGCTTGACCATACAGAGTAAGGAAACTAAACCCCCCAAGTCCATGCCTGCTGATCAGCTATTATACTTAATTAGCCGATTCACTCAGCCTGGCTAAGGAGGCTGATATGACCAGCTTATCCAAGATGAAATGGGCCATCTCATTGTGCACTTTTCTAGCTCATTATACCTCATTTTGAACTTGAAGCACAAATTAATTCAGGGGAATTCAGTGACTGTGTTAAACTGCAGGCCATATTATTTAACCATGGAAGTCCTTGCTGGTATTAAACATACACATTTCTGAATCTATCTTAAATCGATACACCTTGACATTTAGCATTATTATTCTATTTTTAATGTTTTTCTGGGACCAATTCTTTGAAGCTGCAACCTGTTGGTGCAAGTTTTGCATGAATGTGCCTGGCTGCTGCAGAGATGGGTAGTCCCATCCCAAAGGGCAGCTACTTGTCACTGTGTGGCACTGGAGCAGGAAGGACAGAGGGATGGAAGGTCCTGGGAAATGAACCAGGCATCTCTGCATGACTGTGCCACTCTTGGACAATTCCATGTTAACTTAGTGCTTGTGATATGGGCCAGGAAAGTGTCCCTGAGAAGCCAACAGGGTGGCCAGCTGCTGCCTAGTCGTGCCACATGCCAGGTCACTGAGGCCCATGGATCACATTCCCAGTTGGGGGAAAAGTGAGCTTCCCACTCCTTTGGCCTTACTCCCTGCTCGGGTGTTCTGTTGAGGGACTGGGTCAGCCATCTGAGGAGAGGGTCACGAGCAGCAGCCATCAACCCTGGGGCCAGGAGTTAGCAGAAGGCTTGAAGGGTCTGGTGGGCATGGAGAAGGTTGTCCATCATCTTCCACTGCAGGACGCTCCCTCGCTGTGCTCCTCTGCACCACCGCGAGCTGACACTGGGACCCTTCAGGGACACTGGCCCAGGGCTCTGGGCCCAGATAACTGGGGGTGGCCATGGGCTTCCTCCTCAGCCCACCCAGGGGGGCTGTGCCCACCCCGCTGGGCTGCCCCTGCCGAGCTGCCCGGCTTTCCCTCGAGCTGCCCAGCAATCCCTTCTCTGCCATCCAAGGGCACACGTCCCCTGCAGGGGATGCAGAGACGAGCCTGGAGCTCCAGCCTGAGCCCCAAATCTGCTGCAGCAAAGGTGGGTTTTGTAGCAACCACCGCCAAACTGGTTTAACTCACTCCTATTTAGGTACTCATCCCAAATCTTCGTTCGCGAAGCCCAGCCATGAATGAATTTAGGTACTCAGGAATACAAGGCCATCTTGTCACTTGGTACTTGGGAGCAGAGACCAGTCCCCACCTCACTACAGCCTCCTTTCAGGTAGTTGTAGAGAGTGATAAGGACCCCCCTGAGCCTTCTTTTGTCCAGGTTGAGCTCCCCAAGCTCCCTCAGCTGCTCCTCATCGGATTTGTGCTCCAGACCCTTCCCCAGCTCCGTTCCCTTCTCTGGACACACTCCAGCCCCTCAGTGCTCTTCCTGCAGTGAGGGGCCCAGAACTGGACACGGGATTAGAGGTGTAGCAATTCCAGTTACTAAATCACGGATTTTTACATTTACTGACATATATGTGAATGGGTTATCTTCCCCACAAGTAAATTAAAGGGTTAGATGTGACTTAAAGCCCCAAATTCGTTTGTTTGCCCTTTGCAAACGCGCACGTAAATTCACTCTAACGCACGTAATGCCTGTCACCACTTTTACATCAGCAGAGCTAAAAAAAACCCAACAAAAAAACAACAAAACACCCTTGTGGCCTTTATTCCGCACGCTTCTGGAAGGCAGACGGCCTCCGGCACGTTAATGGCGCTTTCTGTACGGAGTTAAGACCGAAACGAGGGGCTGGGGCGGGCGGCGGGGCCGCTCCCGGGCCGTGAGGGCGCGGCGGCGGCGGGCGGACAGCGCGCCCTGCCTGCCCCCCAGCGGCCGCGCCCGCGTCCTCCTCCTCCTCAGCCTCATCCTTCTCCTCCTCCTCCGCCTTCCCCTTGGGGATTTCGGAACTAATTTCAGTTTAATTAACCACTGGACACAGGCTGTAGGGAAGGGCGTGCAGGGGGCCGGGTACGCCCGTGCCGCGACCCTGAACTGACGCCCCTCTCCTACAGGAACGCTCTTTCATCACTTTCATCAAAACCCAGTCGGGTTCTTAAGCTCGGACTTACTTAAATGTGTCTTCTGTGCATGCAAATGCTGTATTTATGTATTTATTTCTTATGTTTAATTAATTTTACTGTGCCCGGTTCTCCTCAGTGCGACAGAGGCAGGGAGCTCCTGGAGCAGGTCCAGCAGAGGGAAATGAAGATGATAAAGGGACTGGAGCACCTCTCTTGCAGGGAAAGGCTGAGGGAACTGGGCTTGTTCAGCCTGGATAAGAGACGACTGAGAGAGGACTCCATCGGTGTCTGTCAGCGTCCTCAGGGAGATGTCGGGGATGGACCAGGCTCTGCTCGGTGGTGCTGAGCAGTGGCATACGATGCAGAAATTTATGCACAGGAAGTTCCACCTGAACATGAGACAGAACTTCTTTTTTGTTTGTGTGACCATACACTAGAATAGATCACCCACTGGAGATATTCTAGAACTGTCTGGACACAATCCTGTGTGATGTGCTCTGGGACGACCCTGCCTGAGCAGGGAGGTTGGACAAGATGACCTGCTATGTTCCCTAATTTGTGATTCTGTGATTAAATTTGCACCAGACATAATGAGAGAGCTGGGTGGTTTTGATTTGCTGTAGCACTTGGCAGATTCTACAGGTGACAGAAGGCCAGAATGTCAGGTGTGTCGCCACCACACCATGTGACTGTGTCTTTCTACAATTTTTTGTCCCCTGTGTCTAAATGCATTTCAGCTGTTTGCAGCCAACCTGCCCAGACACCAGCTGGGCCCATTTCAGTGAGCTCTGTGCAGTGCATGTAGATGCCTTGGGCTAGAATTTATTACCTGTGTGCTGTGTGTCTGTCCTGAGCGCTCCACCGGCCTTGCCTTTTCTCCTCCTGCCATCCAGATGTTGCAGTAACATATTTTATTGGTTACACATCACAATAACAGAATGCAATTGTGACTGGATATTTCAAAATACACAACTAGCCAGCAGCTTGGGGGGCCTGGATAAAGATGTCCACCTTATAAGTAAAGGATTTTTTTTTTCATATTTCGTTTAAAAGCCGTGCTACCATTAACTACCATACAACTACCTCAAATAGAGGTTGAAGAGCAACCAGCTCAGCAATTAGATGCCAGTGAGCAGAAATGAATAGAACATCTGCCTTTCTTGTCATATGCTTTGTATTCATTCATGGCCAGGGTTTTGATCTGTTTGTGCAGCCATTCAAGCAAATAATGATTCAAATTTCAATGCAGAGGAACCTCTTGCTTTATTTATAGTTTTACAAATCATGCAGGAGGTTTTATTTTTATAAACACCGGATGCTGATGTTTACCAAATATCCTGTATTCAGATTGTTTTGCTAAAAATAGCTTCAGAGAAAGCACATCCATCACTGGTAGTGATTAGTCTGACAAACCCCCGGCTTGGCAGATGATGCTGCCTCAGAATGCCCAGATGATCCTTTCAGAACCTGCGGGCCTCTCCCGAGAAACACTGTTGCTGTTAACTGCATCTGAGCCCAAGGTGCTGCTGAATCAGGTGCTATACATTAACAGCTAACAGTGGCCATGCTGCACTTGCACTGATTAGCTGAGGAGGATTTTGTTGTCCCAGAGCTACTGAGGGGAAACCGAAAAACATTTTCGAATTGTTCAATCTGCTTTTGGGTGATGAGCTCAACCCACTTAAGTTCTACCAAAGTTCATTGTTAAATGATAAATCTATACTTTGTGTGAACATTAATTAAAAAAACCCCAAAACAGCTGCATCCCTGTGCCTCAATCTAATTTTTGAGCAGTTTGTTTACACTTTTTCTGAGAAGTACTTTGAAACCAGAAATAAAAGTAAAGGCATTTATTCCCTGACTCAGACCTAAATGAAGACCCAGCACTGAGATGACTGAGACTGCCATAACACCGTGGTGTGGCCATTGTCCCTTTTCCTAACTTTCTCTTTCATAAAGAGAACAGGGTTGGCTTTGGTTTTCTTTGATGTTTAAGTATCTACAGCTACAAAATTAAGAACCCAGAGCATCTGCTCAAACACTTGTTTTCTATATCTTCCCATAAAAAAACCCCAAGCAACCAAAACATTCAGTGCTGTCTCAATGTTCTATTCTATCTCTTGGTATTCACATCCAAAATAATATACACAATATTGTTATTGGCTGCAGGTAAATAGCTGTAAAGAGAAATCTAATAAAACACTGGTTAGATCCGTTAATGATGCAAAAAGCAACTTTCACATTAACTTTCTGAAGTGTGCAGAAAACCAGAAAATGTATATATGTCCTAGAGGAATGGTTTTTCAAGAGCCATTTGCTTACTGAGGCTGACATTATGGTAATGAACTATCATCAATTTATTCCTTAAATCTTTTAAAAAATTCCACTTTTCTGAAATGCTTAAACAAAGCATGTGATAAATATTTTCAAGTCACATTACAGAAATAAAGGCATGCATACTTATATACAGATACAAGAACCATAATGCTCTGTGATGGTAGGAAAGGCTTATTGAGAGAGACCATATCTTTTATTAGAACAAAATTAGAGAAGTGGGAAAAACCCACACAGGCTCTTCTTAAGGTTTGAAATTTGCAAAAAAAAAGTTTAAACCTTTGCCGTCCAGACTAGAGTTGGCAAACTTTTACCAGCAAATGTTGAAAAATGTAGTTTTAGGGCAGACAAAACTCTTTGCCAAAGCTGAGGTATTCACCATGAGTTACAGCCAAGAAGAGAAAGAGCTAGAATGTCAAAAGGATTTATCTTATTTCTTCTGAAATGGAAACAGTGACCGAACTCATAAACAAAAGCCCTGACACAGACACACAGACACATGCAAACGGTTCACGTTCCACTCACAAAATAGCAGACAGTACTCAGTAACTTAAAGCAGGGCAGCTGGGAAGTTTGAGCTCAGATGTCCTTCTCGCATTTGGTACAGCTGATTTTTTCACAGAGAGCATCCTGAGTGTCTTTTAACTGCCCTGAGGTGCAGCTTTCCTGCTTGCACTCATAACCTGGGTTATGTTTTAACCTCACTAGATCAGTGAAGGGAACTGATTCAAAGTCAGATTTTGTATGACCATATCCAAGAATGAGGGGGAATAAAAGAATGAGGTAAAAACCCCAGACTCGTCGCATTTCCATGCCACAGCTTTTATAAAATATCACTTGGTTTAAAGAAAGAAAAAAAAAAACAAACAACAAAAAACCACCACCACAACAGCAATAATAATAATAATAATAATAATAATAATATGCAAAATATTTTTTAGACTCCATCTCTTAACTCCCTTATGTTCAAAATGTGTTTGGACATGATGTTCTAATATATGTACAACCAAATACCCTTATGCAGCAGCATTTCTTGTAGAATTGGCAGTAAAGATTTACTTTTGCAAATTGTCCATTTTCAAACTCGCCTGTGAGTTTGAGCATTTTCATATGATTGGAATCAAAAGAGAGCCAAGGTGAACCAAGAAACAGCATAAACAAAATAGATGCTTAGATGACATGATTTATTGAATGAGACTAAGTGATTTACTGTTTGCAATTTATAAAAAGGAAAACGATCACAACAGCATTACAAATCTCGATTTCTGGTGCATTTTTAATTTCAGGAGATAAATGCTGTACACATTTTACGTGATGTAAAAACGTGCAGCTCATTCAGTGAAATACAGCTGCCTCTGGGATGGAAAGCAGCAAATGATGATTGGGACTACAATAACAAACCTCAGAGGATGACAAGGATGGGGAAACTGTGAATGTGTAACATCTGCTTCCATGGTACAGAATCAAGAATGACTCCACAGAGCCCACCACTTACCCAAAACGCCGGCAGTGTCGAATCCGAGGCCAACTTCACTCCTTTTGAACTGCTAACTCTTCTTCCTCAGCGAAGATCTATCTCACCTCCAACACTGATGAGGTCTAGAAGGTATTAAATGCTCAAGAACACAGATGCAAAACTGCCTCATGGTTTCCATGGGAAAAACAGCAGGAGAAATTGCCAGGGATATTCTGCACAGCTCAGAGGGTGAAACTGTGACCCTCTTGCTTGGCAAGAGGAGTGCCAGATCCCCTAAGGACAGGGCTTATGACCTGAAAGGTGTTTCTAAGATACACACTGGCTGCAGCTGAGCCCATATCTCCTTCCCACCATCCCAATCCCCAGACGGGCCTATTTAACACGACAGTTTTCAGGATTTGCAAGGGATTAGATCAAATCTTTCTCTCCTTGGTGTAAAAATCCAGGGAGAGGATCTTACCATGCTGCTGCGTGGTAGTATGAGAGGCAAAAAGGGGACCAGTGAAATGAGACACCAGGAAACCCTACACACAACTGATGGATCAGTCACATGCCCAATGTCTTGCACGTCCCTCTCCCCTCCTGTGTACTGGCTGGTTCCCCTTTGGATACATGAGTTTGTGATGCATCTTCTGTTTAGTTTGGTTAAACTTTTCCATGACGACAGGAGCACAGGACAGTATCACTTAACAGAGAGGGGGCAGTTTTACCCCAGTTTTCTTCTTGGTCTCCAAACAGCTCCATTTTAAGAAGGGAGAGCAATGACACAGCAGCTGTGCAAGGACGTCTTGTTCTCAACACCTCCAGCGTACATCAGATGGGGAAATCAGCTTGCAATAAGCAGAAATATTTCCTGACCCAGATTCAGGCATTTTATAAACTTTGAGCCTCTTTCCAGCTGTAGAGATAAAATCCTCTGCTAAAGCAAGAAACAGCGATAGCTGTCAGAAGCAGACTGTCTTCGTCCTCCCTCGCTGTGTGTGGCACAACTGCTAAGGAAATTTATACGGCATTTCACAACAAAAATGAACGCGTTTTTCGGTCCTGAAAGCCTCTCTACTTGATTTGTTCCATTGTTTCTGCTGAGCAGCGCAGCGCTGACTGCAAAGCTGTGCTGCAATGCAAAATGTTACACAACAAGTCGTTTGCTGAGCGCTCCCACAAAAAGACACCTAAATGAAGAAATGGCATCCTCCCAACTTAACACGTCCTCCTGCAGGAAGTGACTGGTGCCTCCAGGCTTACCAAAAGGTTCCCATGGTATCTCAGCCTGGGTAGCACCCATGGGCACCCTGTGGAGCTGGGTGATAGGCAGGGACTGGTGGCATGAAGAGCTGCAGTAAGATCCAACGTGGCTGCCCAGAGCACTAAATTAGAAACGACCAAGAAGTGTTTGAAACACAAATTTAAGGGTTTAATTAAAATAAGATAGATCTGCCTTAAAGAATACCCATTTAAACCCAGATAACAGTATTCTGCAGATAGCAAAAATATAAATTACACAAGATTGTTGTACTTTATTTTGAAGCTAGGGAATATATTTAATTCTACTGTATTAGAAAATTTCCTAATGTTTTCTAAGAACAGATGTCCACTTTTCTGAAGAAGGCAATGGGATCCATTATTGTTCCCATTCACTACCCATAACAAAATGGTCTTTATACATGGCTACAACATGAATGCTAATTGACACTTGAGATTAACATTGCTAGAGGGGGAAATTGTATGGAAGTGTTTCAGAGGTGGTGTTTTGGTGGTTTTTTCTTTTTGTTTTGTTTTGGGTTTTTTTGTTTGGTTGGTTGTTTTTGGTTGTTCTATTCCTTTTAAACTAAAATGATTTGTTATGAAATTCTGATGACAATTCTGATGTTATTTTCTCTGGGGTCATTCACCTTGAGCAACCATTTTACAGTCATGCTGTAAAGCCACTGCTTGTGGGACATGTTTTGTGGCATCTGTGACCCTGGGGTTTCTGCACCGACACCGTGCTCTCCACTTAAAATGGTGCAAAGGTGAACAAAGGACAATACCAGCTGTCAACCTCAACTCCAAATTGCTTCTGTTAATATAGATATATAGATGTTGGGGTAGTAGCAAGGTTACAAGGGCACCTGGCATGCAGGTCTTCTTGCTAAACTAAAATCAACATGAATGACAGAAGTTTGGTTTCCCACTTCCACATCCTCAATCCTTTCCCCTTTTTTTTTTTTTTTTTTTTTTTTGCTGTTGCAATTCCCCCGACGTCCACCCTGCCGCGTCCTTCCAGCTGTTATCCCTGCACAGAACGCATCTGGGGCTCAGGTGCTGGCAGCGAACGTGGACAGCGAATCCCGCAGTTCGGGGTGCCCCCGCCCGTCTGCACCCCTGGAAGCGGCCCGGTGGAGGATGCAGCCACCGAGCCCGGCTCTGCTTGACGGAGGGGGTTGGATTTCTCGGGCACTGCCTCTTCCCTCCATCCCTGGGTAGCGAGGGCTGCCGAAGCTCGCTCTTCATCCTGAACCGCACAGTCCTTGTCTGGCCGGGGCGCTGCCTCTGCCTCCCCTGCCCGTGGTTTCCAAAGGAGCCTGCCAGACTCCTGAGCCATGAAGGCCGCTGGCACAGAGCTGGGAGTCAGCGGGGTGAAAACTCCCCTTGCTTTCCCCATGGCAGGGCCATGCTTTTTAATAAATTCAGTTAAAAAAAAAAATGTGGCAGGGGCTGAAAATGACCCAGCTGAAATAGTATAATTGGATTTGGAGAGGGGAAGCCTGTTTCAACAGAGAATTCCTGGGATGCTTGTTTTTAAAGGGGTAGCAGCAACCTCAAGAAAACAACAAAGCAGCTGCTAGAAAATGAAGGGTAATGCAAGGTCTGACCTCAGGACTTACCCTAGTGCAGCTCTGATACCCTGCAAATATCTCACATCCTTGAGAGAAAAATAATCTCCAGCATAACAGAACCAAGGTGAACTGCTCCAGACATTTCTGAGAGCAATTTGTCAGAGCTCAAGGTTCCCACTGAGGTAAAAAGGGCATAAGTGGAATGGGACAGGAAGGCAGCTTTCAGCCACCTAAGGTGGGCAATATTTTTGGGGAAACTTTTTAGTATGAGTTTTTAGATGCCTGTAACTTAACCAAGTCCCAGTGCTGCTCAAAGCAGGTTGGTTGTGGTTGCAATGCACAGCTGAAAGGGCAGGACTCTATATGACAATGCTATATGCTAGCTTCAGTTGAGCTCATGGAAATACCATGTTAAACACAGTATGGAGGAAATGCTAGAATAGATTATAAATTTGAACAAACAAGACAGGCTAAAAAACTATTACTATTAATGCTTCATCTTCAGAGAAAGAGACTGCGACAGAGCCTGTCTTGAATCTAAATTAAAAGGCTTCCAGGAGACTGCATAGTTTTGTTCATACAGAAATTGGGTGAGCCAAAATTAGAGACAAATTAAGAGATGGTAAAGTGCTGACTGTCCCTATTACCCAAGTGATTTCTTCAGAGGGTCAAATTATTTCTAGCCTCTGGGGGAATTTGGTCTGGTCTACAGTGTCCAATTCTGTATGGGAAAGCCACAGTTAAAAGCTGCCTCACTGAGGGGTTTAGTGAATGCCTCTGCAGAGTAGTGACTTTTTTTTGAAATTGTTTTTTTTTTATCATTTGATTTGCTTTCAAATCACACATGGTAACTACAGAGGGTTTTTTTACTGTAAGAATGTACATGAAACACACATAGAGGAAAAATTTCATTGTTTTTTGGCTGGATAAATGTAGAGAAAGACTGTATTTTCCTCATGGTATTTGTTCTCCTGAAACCATCACTTTTAAGTCAACCATATCTGACACAAACTGTGCAAATTCATAAAGGATGTGCAAATGAAAGAATTGCTGCTTAACAATTTTCAGTCTGGACATGAAGATATCCTGTGTTATATATGATTTACTGGTGCCAAGGGACAGCAATGAAAATAAGAACAGTGGATGGATATATTGCAAATACAGACATAACAAAAAAGAAAAGGCTGATAAAAATCTTTGTATGCCAGCAGTTCCAGTATATGGTTTATGTTCACTTTTTACTACACCCTCTTCCTGTTTGCCTGAGAGCTTATCTTTGACGAAAAACAATCATTGTTTAAGGTCTGACTAATACCCACAAAAACAAGGACAGGCAGAGAAGGACACAAGAACTTCGATTTCTTACAGGAATTGCTCAATTTGACTTTTTTTTTTGCCTAGAATAGGATCACTTTTTACATATATATCAGTAGAATTTATCACCAATTATATATAAGCAAACAGTTCCTACTAGGTTACTTGCAAGGACTAATGATAGTGTATCCTTAACTCTGTTTGGGATGGATTTAGGCTCACATATAAAGCAGGCTTTTTCTTTCTTTTAAGACCTTTTAAGAGTGACATTTAAAATCAGGCATCTCAGCAACCTTTTGTACTAAGGATTTCAATATTTACATTCCACAAATAACCTCTTTAAAATTTTCTGTTTCTTTGCACTTCTCTGCAGGAAAAAAATTTGCTAATATCAAGCATTAAGGAAAATTTGCACAAGAAGAGGCAAATCAAATCTCTGATTTGTTCAGACAAGACACTCCCTTCCTCAATTTTCAACTTCCCTTCATTGAAAACACACAAGATATTAAATTCAATTTATATCTTTCAAGCTGAATGAAACAGAATGTCTCGCTTAGCTTTTCCAACTTCATGAGTAACCACATAGAGATATACCCCCAATCATCTCAAATTGTATAAAAGAATTTAGCTTCATCTATTTGTTTTCAATGGATTTACTTGTGTCTAAATGTAAATGGGTCCCAAAGCACTTAAAGAATCAGAGATCTGAGTTGCCACTAAGTTCACAACTACTTCTTGCCTTCTATAAAATTCTTTCTGTCCTCCCTGGTACACTGAATGTGTCTGAGCATGCATTGTTCTCCATGGTCAAACACTGCACTGCAAAATCGTACTGCAATGTGACTTTTCTATTTGCAGTCCCTTTGAGAGGTTTGTGAGGACACATTGTGAGAGCAGCACCATACTTCACCAAGAGTGAAAAAAGGGTTTTAAAAGAGTTCTGCAGTCTGGTTAATTGGATCATTCATCACTGAAATCTGTCTTTAGAGCATAGTTAGTACGTCCTTCACAGCTGATCATTGGTTATTTTATGGGGAAGAATAAATTTATTAAAAAATACTATTGGTCTATAATTCTACAGAGTTCTACATGCAACCAATTATGTAACTGGTAAGTTACTATTATTGAAACTCCCTTTCGTAAATCAACCAGCTTGAAAAAAATATTTCACTCTAGCCTCTACATTTTAACATTTCCAATTTTTTTTTTTTTTTTTTTTTTACTCTGCATTTTCACAACCTCTGTTTTTGATGGGGGAGGAAAAGCAGGACTCTGGTCACCTATAACTCATTTGCAAAGTTGTGATAGCTAATCCCTTTAAAGAATAACCTGCCTGGTCAAGGCACTTCTACAAGCAGAGCAAAGGGTTAGTATTGCCAACTTCGTGGTGCCTCTAGTCCCATCAGTTCATGGGGCAAGGGACCAGAGGTCACTGCTGAGCCTTAACCTCTCTCACAATGGCATGCAGAACCGCCTGGCCAATTTCCTCTGGGTTTTATTTAGCAGGCATGTGGCCAGCATGGGAAGCAGTCTTTCCCACAGATGTTTAGTGTAAAAGAAGCTATTTATCAGTGTGAGTTATACAGTCAGGCTGTGATCAGAATAGATCAGGTCTCTATGTAACAGAGCCATTCTCATGTTCTCTGAAACACTGGGTTACAATGACTAAATTAAAACTAACTTGTGCCTGAAGCCACTTTTCTTACATTATTCGCTTTTAGAATATGCTGATATACACCCATTTCTCACCAGGACTGATGTTGCTTGGAAGAATGGGAAGGATCACAGGGCAAATGGTGGCACTGTCCAAGGTGACTAACTGAACAGACTTCGGGCAAACACCAGGATCTTCTGATGGCCCAAGCCACATCTCTGCTAATCATTCCAGCAGTCCCCTTTAACACCAAGGATTTTTCTTCCCCAAAAGCCTTTTAGGATGAGGGCCTTCTTGCTTTCTTTGTTAACCGCCCCCAACCAAACCAGATATTAAGTCAGATGAAGTTCCTTTCCTAAACCAATTGGCTCTATCCTCTCACATATTTGTCCTTCGTTAGGGGAAGTGCCACTGCACTTGTTTTGCATGCAAAAAATACCTCAGACATATATCATTAGATTCTTCTGGGACTGCAAGGACCACAGGTATTAATCCATGGTAAATTATTAGACTGGAAAAATTCTCCATTAGGCCTGTGAGTATCTCTGAATGTAAGACTTGCTGCTCTCTAATGCAATGAGACAGGTTGATTAGATATGTTTTTGATCTACATCTTTGCAGCATATTGGAAAGCATTTGGATTCAGCCTGCTCTCTCTTCAGTGATTTATATTTACCTCAGACAAATAATTTTTTCCCTTGCCATACCTGTGTGAAGACAGTGGTCTTCTTCTACAACCCCACATGCATTTATTAGAATCTTTGTAAACTTGAACCACTGCCTTGAGTATTCTTACTTCTATCCTTCACTCTTAAAGCCCCATGAGTCCTTTATAATCTCAGAGAGCAAGAAAGCTTCTAAAGTTTGCCCTGCAATCAGATTTACTGATTTATTGAATTGATTGGACTGAAAACACCGTAAAACCATCCCTCAAGTACTTGCAATTAGAAAAAAAACACCAACATTTCTGGAGCAAGCAGGGGGGAACTGACATGAGTTTAAGCAGACCATTTCATTTCTGGGACTATAGCTGAGCCATCCTAAACCTGGGCACTTCCAGAGCTCAGGTTTTAAATCTAAGCCTTGCAGAGGGGTTTGAGAAATTGATGGTTTTATCCTCATTTTCCTAAATTGTAGAGCTTTTCAAAGCCTCCAGGCTTTGGTTTGGATAAGAAAAAGTAGAACTCCCTGGGTGAGAGCTCCAGAAATCTGTCTCCTCCACTAGTCTAACCAGTTCCATCCTCTTTCTTTGCCAGAACTTGCTGTCCCAGCCCATACCTGCATGGCCCATGCTAAGGCCAGATGGTCCCTGGGCTGACAGAGGGATTGTGAGACCCAGGAGAGCCACAGGCTGCTCCAGCCCTGGATCTGCTGCTGCATCAGCCCTGAAAACTGCTGGATGCAATGTTGTATTTAACTCTGAACTTCTGAGCCCATGGAGTTGGAGCATCAGAGCTTTTGCCAAAAAACCCTAGTGAGTTTCAAATTAGCATAGTAGAAGAGAGATGCTTCAAAGGCTTATGCATTTAACCACATTTGGGCAAAATTTCATAACCAAAGCTCTTTTTCTGCAGAGACCCATATGGCTCTCCCTGTCCAGAAGTCAAACTGCTGCTACAAAGTGTGACGATCTTGTCCTGTCCCAGGAGAACACTTGTGAGGAGTCAGGGACATCATGTCACAATTATCTTGAGAACAGATGACTTTTTTTTTTCCCTCAAAATGTTAAAAAACCACATCAATAATGGCAAAATAAAACTGCAAGTATTCACCCTGAGACAGAGGCCTGACGTAAGAAATTTCAGAGCACTAAAAAATAATTTATCCCAGCAGAAGCAGGATTTTACAAGGGAAATTGTTGGCCAACGGTAACTATTGGCAGCACTGCCAGCTCTGCTTATAGGAAATAATGTGCCTATGCAAATCAGCCAGTTCTTGAAAATTTACAAACCCTGAATGCTGCATCTCAATCATGTAGCCAAAAGGAAAGTTTATTACTTCAAGAGATGCTTGCTGTGTTTTGAGCAATGTCTTTACAGGAAAGGCTTATAATAGATTAAGAAAGAAGAGATCTCAGCTGGCACACTGTTACTAAAAGACACCTGGTAGTGTCTCCAGCTGCTCCTCTACCCCTCTGCTCTCTTGAGACCCCCACCTGCAGTGCTGCATCCAGATTTGGGGTCCCCAGCAGAAGAAGAACATTGACCTCTTGGAGCAAGTTCAGAGGAGGCCACCAAATTGACCAGAGGGATGCAGAACCTCTGCTATGAGGAAAGGCTGAGACAACTGGGATTGTTCAGCTTGGAAAAGAGAAGGCTTTCAGGTGACCTAATTGTTGCCTTCCAGTACCTAAAAGGGAGCATACAAGAAAGACGGAGAGAGACTATTGACAAGGGCCTGGAGTGACAGGACAAGGGGGAATGGCTTCAAACTGAGAGTAGGTTTAGATTAGATAATAGGAAGAAATTCTTCCTTGTGAGGGTGGTGAGGCCCCGGCACAGGTTGCCCAGAGAAGCTGTGGCTGCCCCATCCCTGTAAGTGTTCAAGGCCAGGTTGGATGGGGCTTGGAGCAACCTGGTCTCATAGAATGCGTCCCTACCGACAGCAGGGGAGTTGTAAGTAAGTGATCCTTAAGGTCCCTTCCAACCCAAACCATTCTATGAATTTCTACTGCCCCCAGTTTCAACTGGAGTTACATCTTTCCCATGCAGGGTGAGGGCCCTTCAGGTCAGGTCTGCTGCCACATCTGGTCTGTCTCCTCAGTTTCAGCATAGCTCTTTCAATACACATCTAAAGTAGCCATACAGGCTTGCTTTGTGCTTGAGCCCCTCCTCAGCACGTGTGTGCCGATGTCACTGCAACATCACTTCACAAGGGACTGTGTTTTGAGCCTCTTTGCATACAGGCTCTTGCCATGCCTACATCCTTCTCACAGACAACATGGTGAGTATCTGATGCAATCCCTTTGGCAGAGTGAGAAGGAAGATAATATTATCTTTGTCTTTGTCCTCCGTTTTCCTTTAGTATTTGTAATGCTAAAGAAGACCACTGAACTTCTAGTTGTCTTTATCAAATGTCAGATGGTACCCAGGAGCTCACCTTCAACACACAAATCTTTATGAGAATGGACTTGGTGGGTTTTGCTGTGCACTGCTACAACTTGCTTATTATTTGGGAAGTGTGATCAGTGGTGCTGTAGGCTAAATGTGCGCAGGACTGCAGCCTTGACTTCTGCCAGGCCTGGGTACCAAATATTTTGCATTCAGTTATCACAGAGCAAGAAGCCAGTGCCACAGTTAATAATTTACACTTCAGGACAAAATGTTCCTACTTCTCTGGCAGCTTTCATACTCACTCCTGTTTCTCTCCTCTTGTACTAATGAGAGTGTCTCTAAAAACCAAATTTATTGGATTGACCTATTTTACATACACTTCTGCTGACTTGTTAGCAGATTCAGTGTATCAGGCACCCTGTCTGTAAGCTCCACAGTCTGGACTTTTCTCAGTTTGTGCTTGCTGGAACAGTAGATCTCTGTTTTTTGACATTCACCCAAGTATTTATTGCATATGTCCACTTCTCTAGCCTGCTTAAAAGTGCCATTGTAGGAAAAAGACCAGTAAAATAACAGGGGGGTAAAGCTAATAAAGGAAGAAAGTAAAAAGAAAAAGAGGAATCAGCTCACTTTTGACAGACAGAAAAACATAACAAACATAAAAATCTCCTCAGAAAGCAAAGCGACTAATTTGAGAAAGGTATAGTTATATAGTACAAGGGTAAAATAGGATGCATTTTAATATTTTTTAAGATAGCTCATGTTTCACCTTTAGTATTCTTACAATAGACAGACAAGTATTTTAACATTAAATACATTTTCCTCTAATGTGCTCTTTTATATTTTACACACAATTTGAAACATCTGGTAAATGACTTGTTTTCCTGAAGCACAGCAGAGAGCATGCTTGGATGATCCACTGCTGTTTGTGAAATGTTTTTCTCTATGGAACACTTCCCTTCTTCCATTTCCTCTCCATTTTTGCTTATTCTGAAAATAACAACACTAATCTGAAAGTGCCATAATAGATTAGAGTATTGATTGTGCTGTAAGAATGAAACAATAATATACAACAGATGCCATGTTTTACTACTGAAATATCACAATATTAATAAGATGAGGTATTTAGAAATAACTACAGTTCTCTTGGGAGTGATGAATCGAGGTGCCAAACTACTGTAGTACAGACCATTATGCCATAGCTTATGTGAAATTTGTCATGTATTTTAAAAGTGTTTATTTTACCACTCTTATTATAGGTAGTTTGGTATAGAGCTGTTCTCTGACTCTTTAGTATTTGGGAAATATTGTTGGATGCCATTTATCTTTTAATATACACCCTAGTTATTTTTCCCACTCACTTCCTAGGCCATACATGGGATTTTCCAGTTTTCAGCTACAGTTATAGGTAGCCTCTAATGTTGGGTTGGATGTGGTAAAACATACAGCCTCTTGTAGTACTGAATAGCCTTCTAGTGGCTGCTGTTTTGAGGATGCTGCCATAAGCCTTGCAGTAATTGAGAAAGAACATAATAAGAAACAAGATAGAACTTCTAGGTAGCTCAGATGAAATATGGTAGACAGACATTTCAGGAACTGTTACCTTGTCTCTTTGACTAGAAATACCGTAAGAGACACCAGAATAAGCAAACCTCAGTAATGCATTTACATATCTAGGAAAGTGTTATGTGGAATGCTCATCCCAATTCCTAAGCCTTACAAGCCCCATACCTGTTTTTTTAAAACAATTTTAGAGCTGAAGTTGGTCACATTCTTAGCCATAGAATTATAGCAGTCAGCATGTTCAAAGAAGTTTCATTCTAGTACAGCAAAATAATACTGACCTTATACAAGCCTATATCCCTGAGTCAGAGTCATTCTTTCCATCATTTTAGGGTCATCTGAATGTGAGCAAACACTTTTTTTTTTTTTTATCTAGAAGAAATTAAGAATGAGGTGAGGAGAAAGTATCAGCTACTACAAGCCCAGTCTTGCAATCCATCCAAGAATGGTGCTCTCTCAAGATAAATAATTTATAGCAGTGGTTTTCTCATGTGTGAGTCCAGTGAGGGCATAACTTGAGCATGGAGAGTTCTGGATTGAAGATTATTTCTTTTCCTTTTTATTGTATGAGATTATTTCCATGGTTAATTAACAGTGAAAGCATTCACTCCCCCAGTCCTTTAAAAAGATATTTTAATTATTTATTTTGACGCCCTTGGCTGCCTCAGGAACTAGACATGAAATACACAAATACAAACCCTTTCCTGGCCTCTTCTCCCAGGCAACCAGCGACAGGACAAGAGGACGCAGCCTCAAGATGCAGCAGAGGAGGTTCAGGTTGGACATCAGGAAGAATTTCCTCACTGAAAGGGTTGTCAAGCTTTGGAATGGACTGCCCAAGGAGGTGGTGGAGTCACCATCCCTGGAGGTGTTAGAGGAATGACTGGACGTGGCACTGAGTGCTCTGGTCTAGTTGACGAGGTGGTGATCAGTCAAAGTGATCTTGGAGGTCTTTTGCAACCTAAATATTCTGTGATTCTGTAAGGCAGGTGGCTACTACATCAAAAGCAAAACACTTTTTCACGTGATAATAATTTTAGGAAGTCTGGGGTGGGGGAGAGCTTATTAAATAGATATGGTCCCTTGGGCAATTTATCTTTTAAAAACAAAACCCAAAAAATTTATTTACTGTGAAGTTCACCCAGGCTGAGAAATGACCACAACTATTCTCAACTATTATATCACAAAATATAAACTTATGTTCAGAAGTAGAGCTGGACAGGAGAAGCAATGAGGTCATGGAAAGGCAATGGGAAAAGGTTCGAGGAATCTCCCTCTACAGACCTCAAAAATTAAAGAAAAATGCAAGTACAGAATTGGAGTGTGTTTCCTCTGATGAAAAAAAGAAACACAATCTGTGGAAGATCATCAGATTTTCTGTCTGGCAACTATTATCTTCAAAAACATAATGAAAACAGCACTTCAGGCAATAGGCTATGAATTTTATTTTGCAAATGATAAGTTATTCTCTCAATGAAGTCCACAATAGGCCTATATTCTAAGTGGAAATTTGAAAGCCTAGAGAATTTTCATGTACTCCAAATCTTCAGATGTTTTGCAAAAGCAAAGAAGCAATCTAATAACTCTAGGTCATTGATGGAAAAATGGGTAAAGGAAGGAAAAGGAGTGAGGACATCCTCAAGGAACTCTGACCCCGTGGGAGTCTGGCTTCCCCCCACCCCTTCTTTACACCAGTTGGCATCAGCAATGAACAGAACTCAACAGAAGGAAGCGTAAAATTAGAATTTCAAGCTGTATAAGAGATCTGAAGGGAGAATGCCATATTTTGCGTATTTCTCAAGAGACAGTAAAGGACACTGTCTCTTGACTCTTGTGCCTCACAGACTTCTTCACTCACTTTAGAGAACACCAGATTTTAAATGAAACACCCTTATGTTATGTTACCTTGAACCATAATTGAGTTTCTTTGCTGTTATGGCAGTTTTCTTCTTCTAAGAGGTCCTTGTTAGTATTTTTATTCCAACAAGTCAAGATGACAGTTTTATGACTGTTTCTGCTAAAAATACTCTCTAGCAATGTATAGTCATCTAAAGCTTACACAAACTGTAGAGATACAAATTAATATTGTCTGGACCACACAAAAGATAAAAAACTAAATTACTGGAATTTTCTGCACAATAAATAAATAAATAAATAAATAGCCCAAACATACAAACACAGAAGGACTTTGGTGAGGGGACTAGATAAATATAAAAATTAATCCATAGGTACTTCAACTGTTATGGTAATCCCCCAAACTGTGAGCCTTAAATACACTAAAGCAAAGTCAGAATTTATCCTCTTACTGAATGCTAAATCCAACAGCAATAAAATCTTCACCCAGTTCCAATAGGAACAAAAAGTGGTTTCTTTGACATTGAACATACCTGACATGAAGCTGACCAGTCACAGCTCCTTGGAACTGCTTCCATAAGTAACACATCTACCAGCCCAATATCTCATTTATTTTATTTTGCTGTGGAGGATAGGAGTGAAAGTACTTGCTTTCCAAAGTAAGTAAGCTGGGTAAGAACAGCTCTGTCTCTGTCTTCATGTCTGAAAGTATGCAAGCACAAGAGATGAGTGAATTTTCTGCACTGGCAGTAGTATGAAAGCCTAGATATATATTTCGGAAGGAGTGAATTCCCTGGGTGGCAGCTACATTAACCAGCTAAACCAAGATTTGGTTGTTGTCAACCTACTGTGATGACTTGTAATCAGAAAATCTCAGCTCATGTGTTCTTCCCATCTCAACACAGAGATGTGGAAATCCTGAAAGAGATTTTCCTTAAAATATCCAGTAATACATTGAATGGATTCATAGCACCTAACGAGTCCTCTCAGAGGAGCCACTGGTCACTTATCTCCAGTGAATCCGGGAAGGAAAATAGAAATTGCTGTCTGATACACAGGGTAAACCAACCCAAAACTTCTGACATAATTGGATGGTCACTGCTGAAGCTGGAGGAGCGCATGGAAGAGGATGTCCAGAAACTGTCCATGAAACAGCAAGAGGGAAAACGTTGGGGGTTTTACAATGTGCAGGACTTGCAGAGGGGAGCCACCCTGGGCAGGGATGGAAGAACCTTGTCTGCCTCCTCAGAGATAGCTGAGTGGGAGAAGAGATTTAGGCAAGGAATAAGAAGTTGCAAGAGCTCCCTGCTACATGTGTGCACAAGCCAGACACTGCCCCAGGACGAAGAGTACTGTGAAATAAGTACTCAATTACCTAAAATTAGAACCAGTGACATGGTTCACTTACTATTCTGCAAGATGCTGCCTTAGGACATGCTTGATATTGAGAAGGTTCATTTCTATTCATGTATTTTAGCCTACTAAGCAAAATTTTAATAAATATATGTTCTGGCCCTGAACTTTGCTATGCTTATATGTAGATTTGAAAAATCAGTTTGCCATACTGCATGGGTAGAAGTTTATTTGAAACTGAACGTACTAGAAAACTGTACAAGAGACCAATATGAGGAAAATAACAAGAATTTCATATAAGCACTGTTAAGGATTTAATAACATAATTACAGCTTCCTGCATGCCCTTCAGAAACCTTTGTAACTGGAAATACTGATGCCTTTTAGGGAAAAGAAACACTATGGAGACTGTAAGTCGAAAGATTTTATGAGAACTATTGAAAGACTTCTCTTCACATCCGGCTTGGCTTGTGTTGTAGATTTCATGCTGTTCAGCTAAATCTAAAAATATGGAGAGAGAATTGCTTAAAATCAAGCAAATGTACTATCAGTGAAGTCTAGGACAATAACTGATATATCTGTAATATTACCTCAGAGGCTGTTTATTCACGCCTGTATATCCTTTGCTTTTTAGTTATTTTACTTAGCAAAAAAAAAAAAAAAGTAAAATTAAAAAGTTTTTACAATTAAAGCCACTAGGTATTTAGGACTACTTAGTGAGCTGATGTGACACAATGTCACAAGTTACATTCATTTCCCTTACCCAGGTCTCATTTATTTTGTAGACTCCCATGTCATTCGAAGGTTTCTTTTCCCAAATGTTAATATATTATCGCTTTATAGTATTTACTGAAAAAATAAATCAATGCTGGAAAATCAAAACCATACATTTGGTGCAACCCACACTATTTGCCCACAGTCCTTCCATGAGCTTGTCTGTTTTTAGACAATTCATAACCAGAAAGAGAACGGGGGTTAATCACTGAAGGAGCCATAGTATTTTGCATTGGAAAGTTTTGAGATGTAAATTTTGAAGCTTGGCTTTCACTTTTTGATGCAAAATCATTCTTTCTGCAGTTGTTACCAAAAGGATCCCTTTTGCCAAACTTTCACTTTTTGAATGAATTAGAATTAGAGAAGGGGAACTGAAGCCATTAGGGCCTAGTTCTGCTCTCAGACTTTTACAGTGCTATATTTCTTTCTCCCTTGCTTCCGAGACCACACCTCTAATGTCAGTAGGATAAGGGAATGGGGTCCAATGTCATGGAGACAGTGAGTTTTGACATTGCTCTGTGAACGAGGACTTGCATGTCTGAACTTGACTGGAGGTATCTACCTGCACATAAAGCCTGAGCAGTGTGACCCCAGGAAGAGGAGATATAAGTCAGGGGAGGCAGAAGTCTTGATGGTTTGAATTTCTACACCTCCTCAGCCACCTACACCTTCTTCCAACATGCCCATCTTTCTCCATTGAGGATACTAGGAACTGCACTTCTTCAAGGTACACCTAAATACACTGCTGAGAAGGTGTTCACAGCATCTTCTTAGCAGGCAGGACATTTGGCAAGCCCGTATTTTCTAGGAAACATTAGATTTTCCTTCTTTTGTACAGGCTTTAAAGTGCTCTGGAGTCCATGTCACCAGTTTGTCCTATAATCTTGAACGTATAGATAGGATTCCCTAAAAGCATCTTCTATTTCACACTTCCCAAGGAGCCACTTAATTAGATCCTCCTTTCAGTGCTCAGTAAGGAAAGGGAGCCTGCCCTCATGTTGTTCTAACTCTTTCTTCACAGGTCTCATGTCCTGGTATGGAGCATTTGGCACATTTTTGTCCAACAGATTTTTGGTTTGGTTTTTTTTTTTTAAACAGCCTTAACAGTTTTCTCCAAAAAAAAAAAAAAAAAAAGTCTTCTGTGTCCATCCATAACCCCCACCTTAAAAAAAAAAAAAAAAGAAAAAAAGAAAAAGAAAGAGAGAACTCTGGTCTTAGTGTTTCCAAGTGGAGCTGTTTGACAAGTTCATCTGGAGTCAGGTAACTCATAGCTACATACACCTGTAAATTAAAATTTCAGTCAGAAAAGCAAACTGATTGCTGGGTTTCATCAATTTGTGTTAGTACCTAAATATAGCTTCTGTTTAGGAAGAGAATCATTTGATACCTCTTGATTCGTGAAATGCAGTGTACCCCTTGGCTTGCTTTCTACCCTGAAACAGCAGAAAGATGTTTGTTTTGGTGCTTCCTCTGGCTTGTCTCTGTAAGTATGGACTTGGATGCTTGGATACTCAGTTGACTCACATGAACACTTCACAGAAGAGAAGTTCAAGACACTCTCTGCTTTCTGTGGGGTTGCTCAAGAGTGAGACAAAGCATTTCTGCCTGTGGCTGCCAAGGGGATTGGCCCTGGCCTGGCTGATATGGAGAGCAGAGCTCTGGAGGCCTCCACCAGCAAGGAGGGGAGAAGGGTGGGGCAGCAGAGTTGCCTCTGAGACACCAACCCCACACTCCAGTGTGGGCTTTGGGCTGGGGTCAAAGGGCCTGTGCCCAGCTGAGCACAGGAAAACCAGCGGTACTTTCCCCAAGCACCCTGCCCACCCTGTCTCCGAGTCCCTGTGTGACCTGCTGGGCACAGGAGAGGGTCAGGAGCCAAAGCCTGTCCAACCATTTATTGCAGGTGGTGGAGGAAGTGGGTTACAGAGTGTAGAGCTACTTAATGCGTAGGTATTTTCTCCTCTCAGGAACAGAAGACAGGCTGAGGAAGTGGAACTGTTCAGCCGAGAGAAAAGAAGACTGAGAGGGGATCTCATCAAGGTCTGTCACTGTCTGCAGGGAGGGAGGATGGACCAGGCTCTGCTCGGTGGTGCCTTCCAACCTCGACCAGTCTGTGATATGAAGTTGTATCAGTGAAGATGCAAAGAAAAAAGATGAAAGCTTAATTCTTCTAGGGGGCTGCAAGAACTAGCAGTATCTCAATGATTTTAAAGTGAAACTCGTCCTTAATCTCACCAGGGAGTTTGAATTTTTGCTTCAAAACAGTTATCAAATTATTTTACCCTGCAAATTAACTTTCTCTTTCTTGACTTTTATTTAGCACTCTTTGCCCAAGAAAAGTGCACATTTTTTGGATGGGAGTCAAAAAAAAGATAAAAAGAAAGCAAGCTTTTCAGTGCAGAAGGAGAATGGAGGAGAAACTTAAGACCATATGGCCCAAATACTATAACTGTTTATTGTAAACCACGCAGGCTTATCGTACAACAGAGACAGACTTTAATGCTCTGCTGTTGTACTTGACTAGCACAAGGACATTTGTTAATGTAGAGCCCATCACATCTGAAAGACCTACTCATCCCTTGCCAAATAAAAAAATAATCTTCTCCAATTTTAAACTAAAAAACACAATAAAAATAAAATGTTTGCTTATTTGTGCCACTACTGAGATAAGTTATGTATTAATATAAACCATAAGGGATAAATTTGCTTTACCAGCCATTACAAGTAGGCTACTTGGTATTTGTTTTAGCCCCTGCTAACTGCTTTTCAGAATGCCTGTTTGCAACATGTATACCATTGCACAATATTTACATTTCACACAAAAAAGGAAGCTTCCTGCCCTCAAAACCAGTTGTTTCTGATAAAGCCACTTCAGATAATACTCTACCTGTCTATCTCAAACTTGCCAACAGCATCATTTCACCACTTATTACACACATAAAAGAACACACAGAAGACACTGAGGACTGCATTTATTGTTACTCTGTAGTACTACCAAATGCATTTCATTCCCCAGTCTCTCTTCATCTGCCAATATGCTGTAAGAGCAAAGTGTTGTGGAAAATCACTTCAGCGGGAAGGAATCAAACACCATTGCGAAATTTTCCTTAGAGTAATCCCGTAATCTGGCAGTTTTTTGATGAAGTCGTGCATCCTTAATGTGCAGACATCTTAGTGCTAGAGAACAAAGCTTGCCTGTAGTGACTATTTGATATTAAATTTAAGCTTAAACAAAACTGCTGTAACTGTTGCTTCTGCATGACACTGCCTTAACATTTGGGTGATATTAAATTGTTTAAACCCATAATTTATTGTTTCCCAAGACAATGCTGCCATTCTCAGATTTTAAAGCATTGCTAACTGTGCATTTTCTTCTTAGACTTTCTCAGCTTCTCCATCACAGACCCTGCAGAGAAGCCTGTGGGGTAGTTTTTGTTGTCTTCAGACAGCTCAAATGGCAAGTGAGGTGAATTGGATGCTTATTTGTGTCAACTGTCCATTGAGATGGTTTTGGTGGAGGCATCAGCAAACCTCATATGCCACTCAGTTCCTAAAATGTTTTGAAATTTCTCCTGGGTTTCTGATGAGCCAAATATCTAAAGGTAGTGGATAACTAGTAGGGGTACAGGGGCATGTAAGAGAAGGTGTGTAACACCCAACCTCCTTCACAACCCCACCATCTTGTAGTTTGACATGGAGGAGAAAAGCAGGAGTGCTGGCCTTGTGATCTTCTGCACTTCTGAGCAGCAACGAGAGGCAGGAGGGAGAACTCAGTTTCTGCCTCCCTCTTCCTCCCAGCCAATACAAAAAAACAACAAGGAGAGGGACACTGATTTCTTAAAGCACACATGAAAGAGAAGGCTCTTTAAATCTTGTCTGTATGTAACTGGATTTGCCAACATGGCTTTAACCAGTGAAGCTATTTCTGTCCATGTAAAAATGCAAATCTAATTTAGTTCAGCAAATGAAACTTCCTTGTAGGTATAGCTTAGATCAGTTCTCAGAATAGAATAAAGGACTTAGGCCAGTATAAATGCATTTCACTGGGATTTTTTGCTGTTACGGTTATAACAAATTGGGTTGTGTTTTTCTTTTCCATGTTCTTCAGTGACATTACTATGCCAGCAATGCTTTTAAGAGCAAGCCTTACTTAGGCAGGTCTTGTGTGAGTCTGTCAAACAGCCCCTAGCAAAAGCAAACAAGCTCTCACTAGTCAGACGCGTAGGCAGACCCGAAGCAAGAAGAGAACTGGCTGGCTACAATATACATCAGGCTCCACTGAAGGATAACATGAAGTGGATTTAGACCACTTGACATTCAGGATGTGAGATACTCAGGTAGATGGCAAAACCCATGGTCATGTGAATTGTGGTGAAAAGCAGCTAAGCAGCATGTCTGAAAGGTACAAATTCTCCTCTGGAGTCCCAAACATAGATGTGCCAAACACTTATCTTTTAGTAGTTAGGTCTTGAGCAACAAACTATTTCCATTCTTTGAAGCACTTTCCTGGCATTCAACTGAAATTGAATGTGAATTGTAGGATCCATTTTCCTGGCACTGAAAAAATCCACCATCTCTTTGTTTTCCACTATGTAGCTCCCAGCATGCTCCATAATAGGCCAGGTCTTCAGGGGAGCAGAACTGGGACTGTCTGGATAACATCAGGTCAAACCTCACCCTTCAACTCAGTTCTGTCAAATCATCCTCCATCGTCACTGACATTAAAAAGAAG